>NW_014569676.1:276333-286257 GCF_001313835.1 Polistes canadensis | reverse complement strand
TAAAAAGAAATGTATGTCGAAATTAAATAAAAAAGACGCTGAGCTTTAATGATTAAGGTAATATATAAAAAATTATATTGTATAAAACGCATGTATCGTAATAAGAAATGTATAAGAAAATAAATTTTCCAGTTGCTGAAGAAGTCCCAATAAAGGGACGAAACGTCCAACTCAATTAAATTAAGTTCTACTTCTTTTCATGTCCAAGTTYCCTATGAAATTTTATCATTAAAAATTATAATTTTGGACGAGAGAAAATACTAAATAAATTTTAATATTATGCTTTTAGATCATATTTTTGATGAATCGACTTCAAATAAAGATGTATTTGATACCGTTGTAAAACCTATYGTCGATGCAGCAGTAAATGGTTTTAATGGAACAGTTATTGCATATGGTCAAACAAGTTCTGGAAAGACGTATACTATGATGGGAGGTTTAAATGAACCTGGAATTATATTGTTAGCTATTGAACACATGTTTGATGCTATTGCTAATACATTGAGAAGGGAATTTTTATTAAGGTTTACATTGTTTCTGCCTAATATAAAATACATTTGTCTTATCAAACCACTTGATCAATACTTAACTTTTTATATTTAAAGTACATTTTTTTAATAAATAGGATAAATTTGTGATCAAGTGATTTATATATTTATAAAAGTTAATTTATAGTAAAATAATAAAGATAATGGAACACGTATAAAGATGAGAAGACAAATTTAAATGTATATATTTGTTTATTTATAGAGTATCATATCTTGAAATTTATAATGAAAAAGTTAATGATCTCTTAAATAAAAGTACAGCCGATTTAAAATTGCACGAGGATAATGGACAAATAGTTATAAAATGTAAAGAAGAAGTAACCAACAGCCCTGAACATGTTTTATCGATAATGAAAAAAGGAAACAAGAATAGGAGAATAGGAGAAACTGATATGAATGAACGTAGTAGTAGAAGCCATACAATATTTCGCATTGTAAGAACATGAAAAGAACATGAAAAGAACATTAAATAACATACTCTTATTATTAATAAAAGATATTACTACAATCTTAAAATATATATATATATTTTTTTTTTACAGACTATAGAAAGCCGGAAAACTGATGCAGAATCAGATGGAGCAATACAAGTGTCTCAATTAAATTTAGCAGATTTTGCTGGTTCGGAAAGAGCAAGTCAAACAGGTACTACTGGAGAACGTTTTAAAGAAGGTCGACTTATCAATATGTCTCTTTCTGCATTTGGATTAGTGATAAAGCAATTAAGTGAATCCCAAGATACACAAAAACATGTTAATTTTCGAGATAGTAAATTAACGAGATTGCTACAAAATTCAATAGGTGGAAATGCTAAGACGGCAATGATATGCACTATAACACCTGCCGCATTAGAAGAGTCTCACTATACATTATCGTTAGTATATTACGTATAGAATATTTTATATTATTTATTATAAAAAAAGATTTTCAAAATAAGGTGAACAATTAAAAAAACTAAATTGAATATCAATTGTTATCAATAATTTTGTTTTTTTACATACACGTAGATTTGCGTCGCGTGCCAAGAAGGTCGAAAATAAACCACAGATTAATGAAGTTATGTCTGATGCGACTCTTTTAAAGCGTTATGCCAAACAAATATCCAAACTCAACTGTGAGCTAGAGGTTCGTATCAATTGAAAAGAAGTCTTAGAACAACAATACAGATTGCTAATTATAGTAATATACTTGATATAGAAGGAGCAATAAAAATTGCAATAAGTAGGAAAAAAGTATTAAGTGTAACTTAGATATGAAATATGTTTGAATATTTTTTTTTCTTCTTGTTTTAATAGAAAATTAAAAAAGAAACAACTGAAGAAATGGAAAACAGATTGCACGAAAAAGATCGTATTAATCAACTTCTGGAAGAACGAATTGAATTATTACAGACCAAAATTGTATCTGGGAATAATGCAAATATTGAAGACTCGTCGTTTGGGTGTAGATCTAAAAGAAGAAGAACTTGGGCAGGACCTACATTTAAACAAAATGTATCAACTTTTCAACCGTGCCAAGGCTTACCCACGATAAAAGAAATGTCACCGGTAAAGCCTAGTAGAAAAAGTATTATTCAAACTGTCAACTTAATGGATCAATGTAAGTAACTTTATAATTTTTATACATATATTCATGTTTTTCTATTATGTCTTAATTAATATTAATTCTATCAATTTTAGCATTCCAAATAGCTTTCACGGATTTTGAGTTAGAATTAATTAATGATGAAAAAGATAGAGAAGATGATGATGATTCCATCGATAGCCTCAAAGACGTGTTTATTACAAAAGATAGACATAAACATCGTGTAACATTCATGGACGATATGAGCATTTATAAACCAAATTATGATATTTATGAGAGTACATCTATAAAAAAAGATACATCATATCAGACAAAGTAATAACACAAATTATCATGAATAATTATATTATATCAATAAACAATTAATAATATACTATTATTTTAGCGATATTGAAGAAGATCAGTCTCATACACCGAAAAAAGTTTTACGCGAAAGAATAACATATTTAGAACAAGAATTTAATAAACTTTGTGAATTCACAACATTAGAAAAACAAGTGTATATTGAGGATCATCAATGTTATTCCGCTGTAAGTATAATTGTTTTTCCTTAAAATCTTTATTTTTTTTTATTTTTACATTAAATATACAAATTTCTTTATTATAGGATGAAAAAGAAGTCAAGATAGAGCAAAATTCAGATCTGCAAGAACAAATAATTAATGTTACAACAGAAAATAATTTATTAAAAAATATAATATCAGAAGTATTAAAATATGCCACAAGTACTACCAATATAAATACAGAAAGCATACAAATAAATTTATTGGATGACACATCGCATATTCTAAATGAATCAACTTTGGACATACCTTTTAAAGATATTGAAGTTAAACATATATTAACTAAGTTACAAAATAAAATAACGAAAAGTATAAAACAACATGAGATACGAAATTTAGAAAAAATCTTTGAATTAGACATTCAAATGTCACATCTTAAATCAGAGAATAGAGAATTAAAAGAACAAATAATTTCCCTGAAAGAAGAGATGGATGAACAAATTGAAAAAGAAAAAATTTATGAAAATGAGTTTGAACAGAATTTGAGTTACAAAGAAAACCCATTAAGTTTAACATCTGATATTAAAGAAGAATCTTCAGTAAAAAAGGAATCCTTGTCAATTGGTATTGGAGAAAGTATTGAATTTGAAAAGAGTCTAAGCAAATCAAAAAAGATAGAAAGTATATTAGAACAGGGAAAACTATTAATAGAATTCTCACCTATAAAACCTCGAAAATCATTAGAGCAATTAAATTCAAATAATAAAATATGTGAAATGTCACCTTTTTTGATTAAGGAAATATTAAATGACAGCAGTCCTAAGACAGCAGCTGATGTAAAATTGTCTGTCGATATGCAACGAAAAAAATCAATTTTGGAAGAAAAGGAAAATATAATTGTTGAGATGAACGAAGAATACAAGAACGTTTCTATTGATGAACAAACTGATAATTTTGATTTCGAAAATCTTTTGGTTAAATTACATAATCATTTGGATAATATAGAAAAATGTGAAATTTTGAAATCGCGTCAGTTGAATGGGATATTTGTACCGCAAGATCAAGAATTGCAATATGTTATAAGCGAATTAAATAAACAAAAAATAGAAACCGATTACAATCATATAACAACTTTCATTAACGAAAGTATTCATTTAAAAAGCCTGTTACATGATTTGGATACATTTATTAACTCTATTATGACAAAAAATAATAAAATGAAAGAACATTTGGAAAAACAGTTAATCTTTTTGACTGAAAGTTTTAACGATAATGTTGATAACGAAGAACTTGTAGCAGACCTAGATGAGAAAACTCAAGAATTAAGTGAAATTAAAAGCGACGTGGTAGGGCTTAAATTAGATATGAAAAAGTTACAAAGAACTATGTTCCTTTTGACGGCAGAAAATGAAGAATTATCTGCTAAACTAAACGCAGAAAAAATAAGTAAAGCTGACTGCTTGGTAAGATATTTTATTATAATATAATTACTTTTTTATTTTATGATAAAAAATAAATGTAATATTATCAACCGTTTCACATTGCTAGCGTCCCATATATGGGTCGTCCATGCACAAACCCGTATGTACGAGCGAATTTATATGGAATGATACTTGCACCAAAGCGTGTCGTAACGAAAGTGTTAAACACGTTATCATCTCTTTTTAATTTATCATTTATTTTAATTTACATAAAAAAGTATTTTTGAATATATAATTATTTACAATTTTCTAAACGTTTCAGAAAATGATAGATGATTTACACGAGCAAAATTCCAAAATGAAAAATGAAAATAAGGATATGTTAAATGAAATCCGTATTCTTAATGAACAAATTAAATGTTTCCAATCAGAGGAAGAAGATATGAAGGAAGACAAATGTTGTCTTAATTATCAGGATAGAATAAATAAGTCGATATCAAATATTGAATTATCAAATGTGGATAAAGAAAAACATGTAAACGTAGACTGCAAGAATACCGAACTAATTGATTTGGTCACTGATATCAATGAACCTATAAAAAATACAGAAAGAAGTATGAAAGATGATACTTCATTTGCAGATTATTCTTCAAAAAATAATATCGAAAGAAATGAAAATAGCATGGAACAATTAGCATTTAATAATAGTCTGTTAAAATCTGAATTTATGAAATTAAAAGAGAAAGTAACATTGTTAACAGAGGAAAATACAATATTTCTTAAAAAATCTTTGGAAACTTTAGAAGGCAGTGTTCAAGATTATACATGTAATACATTTAATGATGCAAGTAAAGAAGCGAAAGATGAAAAGTTGGATATTTTATTTAAAAAATGTACCACTTTGAAAGAGACAATGGATTATCTTTTAGAATTGAATACAAAATTAGCTGATTTGAAAATAATTTTATGTAGTCGATGCGTTGAAATGAAAGAATTAAATGAAAATAAAAAGGATATAAAATTAAAAACAAAAATGTTAACCGTCAAATTAGAGAATTTGCAAGAAAATTTCAATCGCAAGTGCGCAGACATTGAGGTACTCAAAAATAAAGCTAATGAAGATTCATTTTTAAATATCTCTGAAGCATCTTTCGATGGATCTTTGTTGGATGGAATAAATGTAACTTCTGTGGAAGAGGAAGTTTCTCTTTTAAATAAAGAAATGCAAATACTACAGGACGATCATGTCAAATTATCATATTTGTATAAAGAAAAATGTAACGAAACTGAAAGGCTTCGCAATGCTATTACAACCGAAACAAATGTCGTGTCTCCATTAAAAAAAGATGCCAAAAGAGGCAAATCTAAAATTGATAAATTACAGAAGGATATCGATTATTGTAAAATTGACTTACAAGAATTAAAGAATAACATTATATGTGATCTTAAAAAATCTTTAAATGAAATAAGTACGTTACAATCTGAAAACGATGAATTATCCAAAATAATATCAAATAATAACTTATTATTGGAAGCAAGTGAGGAAAATGCCAAATTATTTGAAAATGAAATTACGAATATAAAAGCAAATATAGAAGAAAAAGAAGCCATTATAAATGATCTGCACAGAATAATCGATGAATGTAAAGAGGAAAATGACAGTTTAAAAAGCAAATTATTCAGCTTGGAAAATGTTGAAGAAAGCATTGGCGTAAGTCAAATTTATGAAGATAAGTATGAAACAGAAAATATGTCGAGCAATGAAAATGATAAACTTAAGGATGATTTAAATTCCGCGAAAGCTTGCATTATTAACGAAATGAAATGCTTAAAACCTATTGAAGATAGTCAAGATTACTTCGATAAATCTATAAACAGTCTTTTATCTATGTTCTTAGAAATGATTACTTCGAAAGAAGAGGAAGTAATTAATGCCATACAGGAACAATTTTCTATCAATAGAGAAAAATTTGAGAACGAAAGACAAGAAAGTATAAATGCTGAGAAATGTATTAGATTAAGGGCGRAACAACTAGRAATGGAAATAGAAACATTAAAAAATAATATTACAATACAAGAAACGAAACATTATGAATTACTTAGTGAAATTTCTCGTATGGAACATTCATTAAAAGAAAATAACAATGAAAAAGAGATACTTATGAAACAAATTCAATCACTTGAAATGGATTATAATAATATGCAAAAAGAATTTAATAAACAGTCTGAAATAAAAATACAACAAAAGGAAATGGATATAAATAAAAAAGAAGAAATATTAACGGAAAAAGTTGTGAACGAGGTTGAATTGGAAATAGAAACGATACGAATCAGAAAAGAATATCAAGAAAAAATAGATAATTTGGTTTCCACTTTGGAAATGTATAAAATAAAAAATGAAGAATTAATGAAAAATTTAGAAAGTTTTGAAAGCAATGAAAAAGATTTAAAGAATATCCTTAACATGAGAACAGATGAATTAACTAAGAGTAATAAGAATTCCGAAAAAATAAGAAATGACATTGAACATCTTACGAATATCAATAATGAATTAAATCGTGAGATGAAAAATAAAAATGCATCTATTGCTAAACTTTCTACCGAAATAAAAGATCTAGTTGAATTAGTAGAATCGTATAAAAGAGAAAATATGAAGTTGATTGAGAAATTAGAAAGATTGAAAATAAATGAAACAAATTTAAATGTTATGCTCAGTAAGAAAATGGATGAATTTGTGGAGAATAATAAATATATAGAAAAAATGAAAACCGAGGCGGAACATCTAGCGAAGACTTGTAACAAACTGAATTACGAAATTGAAAATAAAGATGCACGCATTTTAGAAGTTACCAATCTGTTACAAAACAAATCTGACATGTTATACGAATATAAAATAAAGTTAGAAAGCATTACACCGGAATATGATGTTTTAAAGAAACAACTTGAAGAAGAAAAATTAAGCATACATAGATATAAATCAGAATTGGAAAGTTTGAAAGTAAACAGTGAAACGCATTTGGAAAATTTGAAGGAAACATTAAATATAAAAATTACTAAATATGAAGAACTAAATAAACAGTTTACAGATTTGAGCAGTCAAAATGTTATTCTACTTACAGAATTAAATTCATTGAGAAAACAATATACTGAATTAGAGGAAAAAAATACGAAATTGGAACAAAAACTTAGAAATAGTAATAGTAGAATTAAATTAGAAACGGACATGGAAGAGTTGCTCGAACAGAATAAAGCTTTGCAAAATAATTTAGACGGGGCTTATAATTGTATAGCAGAATTGAAGGATAAGAAAAAACATTTATTGAAAGAATATTTAAGTACAAAGGAACGATATGAATCTTTGCTGGAAGAAAATAAAAAAATGATAGAATTATTGTCGGATAAAGAAACAGATTTAAAATATATAAATCATCAATGTGAAGAATTGAAAGGAAAAAATCAAGAATTAGAAGAAGAAAATAAAACATTGAAAAAGAATAATCAAGACTTAGACGAAGAAATAGAGCAAGTAATACGAGAAAACGATGTCTTGACGGAAAAGGTATATTCATATTTTGGTGATGATAATCCTGAAAAATTGAAGGCTGAAATAAATACCTTAAAGGAAGAAAACCAAAACTTACGAGACAAAATTACAAAATGCACTAGATGTGGAATACTTCAACCAAAAGATCAGTTAAAATTTAACGTCGAATCTGGTATAAGCGAAGAGAATAATAATGATAAACTTGTAAATTTGAGGAGACAAATAAAAGAGCTAGAACTTGAATTGGTATCTAAAAATGGTAGGATTGCTGCGTTACAATTACAAGTACAAGGAGAAAGTTTTCCATATCAGGAGAAGTGTAAAGACTTGGAAGAAAATGTTTTGGCTTTTAAAAATAAGGTGTGTGATCCTTTATATCAGCAACAGATGACATTTTTTCATAAATCTGTAATAGATTTGAAATACTTATATTTGTTTTTTTTTATTTTTTTTTCACAGAACATTCAACTCGAAGGCGAAATAAAGAAACTTAGATGTGCTATGATTGACATTAATATGAAAGAATGTTACATGTGCAAAAATCAACATACCAATATGAAAAATCAATACGTTCAAACTATATCAAGCAGTAAGATACAGTTTTGTGGAACTAGTAGCGGTATTGTTGAGGTAAACATTAATTTTTTATGATTGCGATGAATATTTGTTCTATTATATTTTCTAGTAATAATTTTTTTATAACAATAAGTAAAATAAATCTACTCAATTATCTTTTATTTAGAAACATGTACAAATAGAAAAATTAGAAAAAGAAAAAGCTTTTATGAAACAATTGTGTCGCTCTCGGTGTAAGAGAATAAAAGAACTCGAAAGGAAATTAATGCAATTCCAAAATACTGAAGATTTACCTGTAAAAACGAGCGTTGATCCTGAGGATATGTCCTAAAAATTATGAAAAATTATGAACAAAAAATGTTTCTAAAGCATCATCGTTATATAATGTAAAATTTTGTCTGCATTTTAAGTATTTTATAAATTATACAAATTATTTTTGCTTTTTGCAAAATCATATGTGTGTGTATATATGAAAGTATTATTGTAAATAATTATTTTTATCTACTGACAAGATGTTATGAAGAATGGTTTTTGTAATTAGAGATTATAATGGTATTATTATTAGATTTATGTATTATCTATAAGCACTCTTGTATTTTTAAGGATTCTCCAATGATAATAATAATAATAATGTAAATTTAATAAATACATATTTTGAGGTAGAAATTAATCTACTCATTCAAACCTAAACCTTTGGTTTCCCTGAGCTTGGCATTGTTAATGTATTGGCTCACAGTAACGAAATTAAGTTTAAAAAAGTCATCTAAAGAAACATAAAACAAAAATATATCATAATTATTTTCTATTTAAAATACGTTAATAGATAATGTAATATTTTAACCATTATATATGTGTTAAAACAAACTAAAATACAAGAAGAGTGTATTAGAGAATTAAAATAATTGTTAAATAATCGATAGAAGTATCTATTGTTGTCTAAAAACTCCGTGTATAGGATCTATGTACTGTCCTCTTCGACGTCTCCTGTTAGACTGAATCATTACCCTCTAGCAATTTACTTTTATTGAAAGTTGTTTATATAAATTTCCGAACGTTGCGCATGTGTGTAAAGTGAATAATCCACTTAATCCATAAAATTAAAGATTATAACGTTCTCATTTTTGTATTATTTCAATTTGTATGTAATTGTTTAACCGCTCCTGCGCAGTGGTACTTCGAGAGTAAAATTTTTATCTAATTAAACGTAAGATCAAAATTAATTTATATTCAAAGTAGAATAATAGATATTTATTATTTTAAAGTTTAATAATACATATGTAAAATTTAAAAAAATATATTGCGAATTCGTAAGCAACATTATCAATGATGTATAAAGTTATATCTTATTAACGATTCTTTAGAAAGAAAGAGACTACTATCTATCCATTACAGCTATGAGTTAAAAAAGAAACCTGCATAAAAAAAATGTTATCCTGGGACTATAAAACTGCAAAAAATGAATCGAATGCAATCTCTTTTATAGATTGCCTCTTAAATTTCAAACAATTTTCGACTTCTCCCTGGTATCTGTAAATATATAAAAGTTATTAAAAAACATTATAAAGTAATTAGTTTCTTTCTCTATATTAAATGGATAAAAGGAACCAAGGAGAGAGAAAGGAATAAGGATATGATATAAATTAGGGATTTCAAAGAAACTAATTACAATTATAATGTTTATGGTAAGCGGTCTTTGGCTGGATTTTACTTGCAATGGAATGTATAACATATAAGATATGTTAAACATT
>NW_014569676.1:273812-274018 GCF_001313835.1 Polistes canadensis | reverse complement strand
AGATTATAACGTTCTGATTTTACATTATTTTAATTTTCATAAAATTGTTTAAATTAATATAAATTTGTTTTAACGCTTCTGTGCAGTGGTGACTTCGGAAGGGGCAATTTTCATCGAAAAGAGTATCATATCGAAATCATTTAATATTTAAAAAATGTTAATAAGTATGTAATGCTTATGCTAGTACATATATGTTTAAACAATCT
>NW_014569676.1:270574-273750 GCF_001313835.1 Polistes canadensis | reverse complement strand
ATTATTATTATTATACTATCTCGTTCGAGATAGAATCGAACAAATTCGCAAATACTTTGATCGATTTGATACTTAGTTTTAAGTATTAGCACTTCGCACAATCGCGATTTTCTCAATTAGAAATATGAATGAATTGAAAATATTGCAAGAAAATGCATAACATTTATTGCATTATTTATTTCAATTCTATTTTATATTAATTGAAATTAAAAATGCGACGTGTTATTAGGTCATCGATAATTATCTGCTTGGACATTTATTTAATTGTTCTCGTAGATATGTCAATGAACTCTAAGTTCATTGATGGTCCACGAGCTTGAATAACTTAAAGGGAAAATGTAAATTAATCTTGTAATAATCAAGAATTAGAATTATYAAACACACAAAGTAGGAGTTAACTTGCAATAAAAGTATGTGAGATCTTATCTTGCTCACCACGTAGAAAATATGTCCAATGTAGTTTTCAGGAATGAAGAAAGAAGAGGCTAAATGCCGAAGAGGCTAAATGCCGAAGAGGCTAAATGCCGAAGAGGCTTATTGCTGAAGAGGCCCCCACAAATTTGTGGTATCAAGTGGGCAACAATAAGTTTGAACTTTTTGAAAATAGCTCTTTAGTTATATTTTATATTCTATTGCATAATTTTGTTGTTGCTCGTCATTAATTTGTGGTTGTAATTGGAGATGATGGACCATTCCATCTCCTTGGGACACCAAATTTGTGTCCGTCAAAATCGTCATAAAGATGCATATGTTTTTAGTTAGAGTCAGAAATATTTAAATTTTTGTGTTATTAAATTTTAAAGCCTAAATAACGTTCGGTAGTTATTACAATAATATTTTTTTTCTTGTCTCGTCTTTAAGATTTTTCACTGTAATTGTATTTTATTTAATTTGCAATTTACCTTTATATATTTATAACGCATAGTTTAAAAGTATTTTATAATAATTAATAGATATTGTGTTTTTGTTAATAACTTAATRTTTTGACTTTTCCTATTTCTTTATTATTACATTTTATAATCTWAAATCGCGCTTGTAAATTTAATTTTCTTGCAACGGTAAATAAAGATTTGATCTAAAGTAAATATAGAATTCAATTGAAAAGTGCATCTGCGAATTAGACGATTTATATGTYAGGCTATTCTATCACTTGATTTTATGATTAACATAGTTTGCTTTTTGTTACAGGTGATCATCGTTGGAATAAACATCAACCTTGTTTGATTGACTTTTAATAGAGTTTTTTTAAATGACTGCATTTTTAAATAATTGTATATATGCATTTCTGAAGGCACACACATAAATAGAAAATATTAATTATAATTATTATTATATATATACTATTATATACTATTATATACTATTATATACTATTATATACTATTATATACTATTATAATACATATATATGTATATTTTAGTAAAAAAAAAATATATATATACTATTAATTAGATATATACTATTAGAATATGCTTAGTAAAGTGCAACAATAGTGCAGCAATAGCGTAACAATTACGCCCACTAGCGTATCAGTGGCTATATTGGACGTAACAATAGCGTTTCGAAAGCTTATCAATGGCGTTTTAAAGACTGCATCTGTATATAACGCACATAATATTCGAAATAAATAGAATTGAAAATTATAACATTATGATTTTAGCATTGTTTTAATCTTTACGTAATTGTGTTTAAACTAAAATATATTTGTTTAAACGTTCCTGCGCAATGATGAATGAAATTTTTGCTTAAGAAAATATCAGATCGAAATTACTTAATGTTCAAAGTATGTTAATAGACATATAATGTTTATACAAATGTATATAGTTTTAAACAATCTTATATATAAGGAAAGTGAATTAGAGTATTCAAATAATTGTTAATTAATCGAAGGAAATGTGTATGTATATGTTCGGTGCATCGTCCTCCACGAAATCCACTGTTAGACTGGTACATTGTCCTCTATAAAAGTTCTTTTATTTAATGTTGTTTATATGACTTTTCGAAAAAGGAAATTTTATTTTTTTCGAAAATTATGTTCGTTATACATATTTAGCTTTCGGAATGTATTTCGAAAACAGTATTGTATTGTTCTCTACTAATATTTTGAATTATTTAAACTAAAGTACATTTGTTTAAACATTCTCTATTTATTAATTCGAATTTGAAATTATTTTATATTCAAAGTGTATTAATAAATATGTAAATATAAGTTAAGTATACTTCATGTACATTACATTTTGTTTAAACGATTGAAAAATAATTTAAGCTTACCTGTACGAAGGAGATAGAGCTTCGATGATAACTTGTCTGAAAGTATTGAAATTTTAATTGCTCTTTTTTCTTAATATATTAAATTTACTTTTATTTATAAATCACAGTTCTTCGGTAAACTACCAATGGTTATATTGTGTTGTTCATTTTTTTCGTTTCGAAATAATCTATATTCATAATTTTAAACGTGATTTTTTCATATTATTATATGACACTTCATGTCGTCGATAAAAAAAAAACCTTTGCCATATCTAAATGTTACTATAGAAAGCATTTTATTTTTAAGATTTGTTGGATGCCATAAAATGAAAAACACATTGCCTCTATCGTTTGTGTTTCAGGTTTTCTAATTAATCGCATAGAAATAGTCAAATGGGCAGTAAATAATCACAAAGAGTAGATTCCTAGATAAGATTAGCCAAAGATTATTTCTTGTTTTTTATCCTTGAAATATCTTTCCTCATTGTCAGTTATATGAAATATGGATGCTTTATGAGAAGAAACACTTGTAACATTTGCTTTAACATTCCTAAACGAACTATTCGGTCACGTCTACAACTAATAGGAAATCATTTCTTTTTCAGATCATTTTTTTTAGGGAGACTTCTATTACATTTACCCTTCCCCATTTGCTAATCGTATGTTTATCAGATATATCTACGATCTCGTTTTAAACTAATCGTTTGTTAAGACACCTACACGTTTTACATTACACGTGAAATATTTACTAATACAGTCAAACCTCCTATAACGCTGTAAGTGCGTTCCGCSTTATATRGAAACCRYSTTATAAGAAATTSGGATTTAACCGTACAAACCAAGCTAATTCGTAGCGCGTTGTATGGAAACCGGCTACCGCGTTGTATGGAAACAGCGCTATAAGAAACACAGATTTTAGTACAAA
>NW_014569676.1:265903-270244 GCF_001313835.1 Polistes canadensis | reverse complement strand
TATAGGGAGCTAAGCAATTTTAATTTCACTATTTTCCAATCTGTCAAAAATGGATTAGAAAAGTTGGCTTGTATAGTACATTTTTAAAGTTTGAATGATTCTTTGRTCAAAAGATTGTATTAATGACGTGCAGTTAGGAGGAAGGAAGACAATTTTCACATTTGGATGATACAGTTCTGTTGTGGCAACCAGCGTTATCAAGAATCAATAAAATTTTGAAATACAAATTTTTGTCCATCATATAGATTTCCACTGCCGGAATAAAACAATTATAAAACCAATCCTTAAATAAATCTTGAGTCATCTAAGCTTTCTTATTAGATCGCCAAAATACAGGCAATTGTGTCTTATTAATGTTTTTCATTACACGGGGAGTTGAAGAACGATTTATTAGCATTGGTTKTATCATCAGGCTCCCTGATAGATTGCTGCACACATGAAGGGTGATACGTTCTTTTGAAGGCTTAAACCCCTGAGCACACTTTTGATTTTTCGAATTGAAGGTCCTAGATGGTAGTTTTTTCCAATATAGTGCCGTTTCATCGTCGTTAAAAATCTGATCAGGTGACTAAGGAACTTATRGGATGTTCTYGAACGGAAACCGCGCTGTAAGAGTACCGCGTTAGAGGAGGGCTGTCGCAATTTCAGCACCGCGTTATATGGAAATCGCGGTCTGCGAGTGCCGTGTTATAGGAGGTTTAACTGTACTATATATAAAGCGACCACATTCAAAGTAAGCTTAATTTCAATTAGAGCCATATATATATTTATACAAAATTTCTTTTGCTTTGTTTTTTCTTTTTCTATTCACACATTTTCGAATAAATTTAATTCGTTAAATTATTTTCACAACTAAAGCAAGATGGAATTTGCAAGGAGCTTTATACATTTTGTCGTTTATTTCTTTTAGGCAAGGATAACGAACTATGTATTATATCTTCGTTAGACGTTTAATCTCAGTTTACAAAAGTTTTAATTTTTTTTAAGAATAGTTAACAGTATTTTTGCTTGTTACAGTATTTTTATCGATAATACAATAAATTGCGATAAATCGTAGTGCGTACGAACTAACAACGAAAAACAGATTGGACTTTAATAACAAAATCTCAACGTCTTAATATCTTATTTTTCTCTTTCTTCTTAAAATCAATGCGAGAACACCAGATTAATTCGTTAATTCTTATTAATGCTGTTTCTGTGTATTTACCGTTTACGAATTTCTTTTGGTTTATACAATGTGAATCATTTTCCGTGCGGTTCGTTCCCCTTTTTATTTCTGCTTTTACACAATTAATTGTACGAGATAGCCGTATTGCCATTTCTCTTCCCTGTCAAAAGTGCATTTATAAATCATGTTTTTGTTTTTTTTATGTATTTTTTTGTTTTGTTACGACATAATAACTATATACAGAATTATCCTAATAATAAAAGGGTTACTTCATTAATTTCGATATATATATAATACAATGTTTCTTTCCTAGAAATGTTTTTACCGTTGGCAAAGCGTGTCAATAAGTGATCACCAGTTTCGAGATATCATTTATTTTCAGCTCTCTCCAATGGCGAAAGCGAAAGAACATGATAAAATCGATTAATATCGTATACACGTGAGTTTTTATATATATCGTATACGTAGGCATACGTAAATTGGTCTTCTTAGTAATTTGTCAAATCCGTTAGTTCGTGAAATGACTAATATAAACCCAGAAATAACTATACTGACCTGTTTAAATATGAATGAAGGCAGAATTGCGTACTTCAACTAATTGCAAGTAATGTATTCATTTACAAGAGACGAGCAGTTATTATGGTAAGGGATTGAAATTAGATCCCAATTGATAAAAAATATATTCTTCGATTTACAATGAAAAAAACAAAAAAAAATTTCAATATCTTCATATATCGAACTGTTGTAAGTAAATTCGGAGATATGTGTTTCTTCGTTTCATGGCCATCCAAGCGAAAGTTATCTAATCACAAAATAGAGTTTCTCCATTGTTTAAGGAATCAAAATAATAAAATATATTGAAACAATAATGAATCCGCTTGTAGAATCCGTTCTTATCTCTTTACCCATACTTAAACTACTCGTCTCTTGTAAATTCATATATATATATATATATATACTTCCTAAAACTATTAATTTTATTGCATAATAAAAGTCTTTTTCATATACTTTCCCCCCAAAAAAAACAATTAGTTATTTCGGGTAAAGACGCGTGTAGGGTTTCAACAATTTAATTGACAACAAAGTATATAATTTAACGCCGACATATATATAAAACTCACAGTGATTCTCGTTGCGAATTGAAAAAAAAAAAAAAAAAAAGAAGAATACAATTAAAAGTGCGACAATAAAATATATGCTAAGAGAATTTGTCACGATAATGCGTCAAATTAAATGGTACAGCTCGGAATTAACTTCATTGATGATGAGATTCTCTTTGGAGCCTAGTTATTCCAATGTTATTATTATTATTATTATTATTATTATTATTATTATTATTATTAGGATAAATCATGTAACGCACCAGTGATCATTTATGGAACGTGTGCGATTACAAAATATTCATCTTTCACTTTTCCCCTGAACGCCGCAAGATTGTATTTCCTTTTTTTTTTCCTTTCTAATGCATAAATGTGTTCGCTTCCTCAAACGAATGCATCCCTCGTCACCGTTTTCCCACAGTTTTATATGTTGCAAAATTTGAGAGATTGTAAATAAGATTTACAAAATAATATAAAATTATTATTTTTTCATAACACACAAACGGAAATAATGTTAGGGTAGATTTAATTAGCTACACCGCCGACATACGGTGGAATCGTTTTGATAACAAATTCTCTGGATATATATAATATAATATATGTTTGAGTTGGACAGTAAGCACAAAACATTTTTCTGTTATATTTTTTCTTTTCTTTCTTCCTTACCGTTTTTTTTTGTTTTTACACTCACGTAGAATTTACTTGTCCTCTTTTTCCCCGTAAACATATTTACGAAAAAAAGAAAAAACAATGCTGATTCCAAATGTTGTCAGTAGCTATCGATCGATCCCTTAACAAATACCTTTATCTTCCGTCGTCTTAAATTATTATATATCTTTATTGTTCGTTTATTATTTCTTTTTTTTTTTTTTTTTCGTTTTCTTTTTTTTTCATCGATATTATTAATCACTATAATCGTATAGATATAATACAACAAACAAGATCGATCGTTCGTTCGTTCGTCCTATCCGTGTGTCGATGACGAGTTTGAGTTTTATCATCTCCCCTTTTTTTAATAGTCCGCAAATCGATATTCGTTATTAAATAACGAGCATACATCTTATTTATTCTGCAAACGATAATGAAATGATTTTAATAGACAAATTAGCGAAATTCTTATATTTTTCTTCATTAAAAGCTTCTTTTTCTTAGCGATTATTCGAAAGCATATTCGAAAGCCAAATCGATAGTGTAACTACTACTAACAATAAGCGAAAGATTATTGAAGCATGATGAAAGTCCCTGCTATGAAATTTGATTCCACTTTTAAAATAAAGTTCAGTACATGTCTGACAAAAGTGATAGATATAATTTGTATTATTACGAGAACAGTTTGACAGAAATGGTAAATAAAAGTGCATCACGTTCATCGAATTGCAATATCAAGTTGCAGGAGACGAAGAAGAAGAAGGGATATTTTAGCGTTTTTTTTTTTGTTGCGCGGCATGAAATACGAAGAAAGAGAAGCGATGAGAGCACGAGAACGTTTTTTTTATCGATGTATTATGTATTATTACGTTACGTATTATTTTTATTTATTATGTATTTACGTTGATTGAAACTAAAAAAGAAAAAGAAAAAAAAAGGATAATGCTGATTATCAGAGCTGAACGTTCGGGTCTTATTTGTTTGTTTAGATATAAAATTAATATCGATTATGTCCCTTGAATTAATATCACTATCGATCTGTTTTACATAGATCGAATGTTTTGAACGAGTTCATCATAACTGTTCGTCGCACATCAAAATCAAGAAAAGTTTAATTAGTTTTTCCGTTCTTATTTCGACTGTTCTACTATTTAAAACACCTCCGTCACACTGTTTCTCTCTTTCTTTCCGACATTTATTATTTTTCCTATACAAACTTTTTAACGAATGCTCAATACGAGCTTTCTTGACAACTGTTGAATGTTCAACGCAGTTATTTTCAGTTTCACTTTTGTACACAAAATACCAACTATCTGTGTTGGAAAATACACATACAACGTCTTGTACGCGTTTATACAATAATAATATAATAATAATAATAATAATAAAAATAAAAATAAAAATAAAAATAAAAATAAAAAAAAA
>NW_014569676.1:259193-265873 GCF_001313835.1 Polistes canadensis | reverse complement strand
ATAATAAAATAATAATAATAATAGTAATAGTAATATAGTAATAATAATAATATTAATATTAATAATATTATTATTATACATATATAACTATATATGCATATGATGTATCGCTTTGCATTATAATTTCATTTCTAAAATGTAGTTTTTTTTTTATAGGTATGTATCGATTACAATTGCATAATTATCGTAGCGTATTTAAATTATGGATGTTTATATTGCGATGTGTTTTACAGTTATGCATATTCTTCTCATTATTTCTTTGTTTGTCTTTTTCTCTTTTTTTTTTCCCATTAATATGTACACAAATCCTTTTTTCTATTCATCAGCCGTACATTATCGAAGTCTGTGTATTCTTTCTCTTCATCAATTATCTGCGAACGCGTACGCAAACGACAGGAGAAAAATGAAAATAGCACAACAGGCCAAGCGCGGAGATATCCCGTGGAAATTTCTTTCTTCGGATTTCTTTCTCCATTTTTCCTTTTCTTTTCTTTTTTTTTTCTTTTTTTTTCCCATTTAAAATTATCCTTCTCATCGATCATCATTTTTTCGCATTTTTCTATTTTTTTTAAACGTACACACTCATATGCTTACATATCCCTTCTCGCATCACACACACACACACACATGCAATAAAAACATATACATATATATATATATATATATATATGTATATATGTGTATATATATATATATATAATATATCACATCGGTTGCGTCAATCATTTGAAACATTCACGCTACGGACCCATGCATTCATATACTACATATATCTTAATTTCTCAGGCAATCCGAAGTGGATATTCTGTTTGACTACATGGTAGCCACCACCATCGCTCGACCAATGGAACGAGAGAGACGTTCTTGTTTTTTCTTCTTATTGTTCACTTCCAACTTCTTTTTTTTTTGTTTTTATTTCTTTTCATTTTGGCTTATTTATTATTTATCATTTACTATTCATCATCGTTCCCCTTATCACGTACGACGTCTTCATGGTTCCCTTGGAAGTTTATATTTCTAATCGGTATATTTTCCGATGCAACCCGAACTTGACAAATGTAATATATATCGAACTGCTGAGTTTTTACCAATGGGTGTAAAAAGAGAACGATCGTCGTTTCGATCTTCTCATCCCGTTGGGACGCGGTCGTCAAAACTAGATTATATTATATAACCGATACGAGAAGAAAAATCATTTCCTTATTTTCTTTCTTTCTTTTTTTCTTTCCCCTCTTCTATTATTCTTTTTCTTTGCTTTTATTTTGTTTTTTTCTTTTTATCTTTCTCTTTAAGCTCATCGTCATCTTATTTTATATCCTCATGATCCTTAAGTTCAATCATTTCGATTAAGGATGTTTGGGATGTATAGCAAAAAGTATTAACAAAAGTTACAAATTTCAAATTGATCCCACTGTGTGTCGTTTTTAAAGTTTTTGCAATTTTTAAATAATTGTTAGCTTACATGTGATCGTCTTATGGCGTGATAGTCACCGTAACAAATTAAACTTATAAATAATATAAGATTAAAAGTAATCGAGTGTCACACATAAATTTTTAATTTTATTTAACTTGAATTCTTTTCAACCAATATTTTGCACAGTTTTATTGATATTCGTTAATTAATTATTGAGACAAAAATTATAAACAACCCGCAAAGCAGGTTTTTACTCGATAAATCAATTAGTGTATAAAAAAGTGTGGCAACAACGGTACTCAGCTGAGTGTATTTTTTCATATCATTTATAATTTCTTATTAAATTCAACGTTATTGGGGGGTAAAATTGTCTCTTTTTTTTTTTTTTTTATTTTTTTTTTAATTATACATTCTTTTCTCTAGCATTGACGTTAATTAATTTATTTCATAACATGCAGTAAAACGTAGATATTCACGAATTTCAAATTTTCGGCACTATTATCTCCGATTGTATCTCCCAAGCATCCTTAAATACATCCACAGAGGATTCATGCAAGCAGAGAGAATGCAGTCTCATTAATCATCAATACTCAAAATGAAATATATCTTATTTTTCGTATCATACTTTTTTTTTCAGAACTTACATTGCCTAAAGAGTATTCTTTCCTGTTTTCTTTTTTCTCCTTCTCTTTTTTTCTTACATTCCTATTTTCTTTAAATATGTTTTTGTTCTTCTTAAAATATATCATCATACCGCAAATAGAAAACCCGTAATTCAGGGTAAACATGGAAAGAGTTAAAAATCTACGAGCGGAGTTACACAAGCTGCAAGATTATAATAAACGGAATAAGTGCGAAAGTTTTTTTTCTAATTTCTTCGTCGGTTCATCAATTATTTTCTTTCTTTTTTTTTTTTTTCATATATTATATAACGTTTTTTTTTTATTATTATTTTCTTATGATTTATAGTCATAATGCGACTATAATTTACATTATCATTAATATCTCATAAATTATAGTCATAAATCGAAAATTCCAATTTTTTGGCGATTCTTTTTTCACTATTTTATTTTTATTTTTTTTTCTTCTTTCTCTCAAAAATATTTTTTAATTAGATGATCTTTAAATGACAAAGACGTTTCTCATGTACATATTTATGCATTGCGTATATAAAACGCAACGTACGTAAACGTATTGGCAATTTTTGTTTCAATTCTTTTTTGCAATCAAAACATGTGATCGAACTTAATTAGAACCGCAGAGTCACTACAAATGACTACAACAATAATAATAATGTCATAATGATGAAGATGACAATGATAATGATATAATGATAATAAAATAATAATAATAATAATATTAAACAATAATGAAATAATGATAATTATAATCACTAATATACATATGTATATTCCTGTACAGAAAAGAATTGCAAAATATACAGCTTTTTCTCAAACAGAGAAAATCCATTTATATTTAATAGTCATAACTGTTTGCTCTTTAGGGCAGCAACTCTATGAAAAATAATATCTGGCAGTAAAGGAAAATTGTTCTTTTTTTTTTTTTTTCATTATGCGTGTTTTTCCTTTAGCTTCCGTTTTTCTTTTTGTTCGTTGATCAAATATTCTTATCGATTGTCATCATTTCTTGAAATATGAACGATATCTCTGATAATTTATTTATTTATTTTTTTTTTATATCTTTATCCTATATAATAAAGAAAATGACACATAATTTATTATATCAATGGAGAGATAAAAATATTTTGTCGAAGGATAGAAATATTGAAAGAATATGAAGATGAAAAGACTAATACTTTTTATGAGAGTAATTAAATTCGATAAAATTAACTATTATGAGTATAGCAATACTGGGTGATATAAAATAGCCACATTGATTCACAAAGATGATTTTGTTATTTATTATTTTCGTATATGTGTGTATAAGGACTCGTCGGCATATACGTTCTTGTACGAAATTAATAAAAAAAAAACAATGTTAATAGCTACTTGATAATCCTTTGGCTACGCTTAAATAATATAAGCGTTTAGTAATTCCGCGTTTGTGATGATTAAAATATTGCATTGATTAACGAGAAATCACAAAGACACAAAATTACGTCCAATGAAATATATTTGATTAAAAATATTTTAAAAATTAATTCAACAATCTCTCTCGCGTTATGAAAGTAAAAAGAAAATAATTCAACGCAAAAGGATGAGGGTAGAAAAGCATAAAAAGAAGAAGAAGAAGAAGAAGAAGAAGAAGAAGAAGAAGAAGAAGAAGAAGAAGAAGAAGAAGAAGAAGAAGAAGAAGAAGAAGAAGAAGAAGAAGAANGAAGAAGAAGAAGAAGAAGAAGAAGAAGAAGAAGAAGAAGAAGAAGAAGAAGAAGAAGAAGAAGAAGAAGAAGAAGAAGAAGAAGAAGGGAAAGAAGACGTATTTTAAAAAAGTAAAATAAAATAAAATAAAATAAAATAAAATAAAAGAAAAGAAAAGAAAAGAAAAGAAAAGAAAAAAAAAGAAAAATCTGAAAAAATGATATAACTGTGAGCGTAGATGCGAACGTTCCCTTCGGAAAGCATGTAATATTTCGACGAGTAATCTACCATGAATTATTTTTCTTTAAAACTAGGCAAATCACCCTATCACAATCTTCATTGGCGTTGCTAGAACGCTGAAACAAGTAGTATAGTTGACGTTGCTGGTCATGAATCACCGGATGACGATGAGAACAACGTCGATTTATATATGAAAATCATGATAATAACGATGGCAACGACGACGACGACGATGACAATGACGATGATGATGATTACGGATAATAGATAAACTATGCGCAAATGACCGATTAACCAAAATCACGATTTGCAACGTCAAAGTATTTTCCTTCCTTTTTCTTCGACCCACTAATCGAATATCGTGTACTCCCCGTTATTTCATTACGGTAGACGCAAAACCAGATTTATCCAGCTTCAACACGAGCCAACCACACTGCACTTTCACCAATTACACCTGCACCACACTGTAGCACCTTTACACATTGCAATTGTCATGGCCTATGAAACCTAAAAACCAAATCAGATAATGTTTACAATATCGAACATGTCGGGGATAAAAATATGTCACAATTATTTAGCTTCATTTAATTTTATTTACCTGGTAAGATGTCGACTGTCTTCGTGAACGGCCATTTCGGAACTCTTAAATTCATTTAATTCTTTCCGAATAGCTGCTTTATCCTTAGGAGTCAATCGTGTCCATGGTTTATCGGCTCTTCTATCGTAATCGTGAGCTTGTGTAACCTCGATGTAATCGTTGAATCTAATGATCTAGAAAATCAGAGAAAATATATTACTTTTCACTGTTATCTTAACGAAAATCATATCTCCACTTTTACTATCATTTATTTATTTTACGTAGATATATATTCATTCACGTATAATAACAGTATTACCGTTTTGGATAAAAACTGTCGAATATATACATATTAAAAAGATAAATTCAATTAGGTTAATTAATCTCTATACCGATAACTTCTCATCATTTTTCCAGATGCTGCAAGATTATCAAAAAAAAAAAGATTGAGACACGACATCATCTACGATGATATATAATGTATATATGTTTATCTTTTTAAAATACCTTCTTTTCCTTAAGTTCTTCAACGGTTGGTCGAAAGCTTAGCTTTCTTAAAAGATAACGTTTTTTCTCTTCTTTCTGCTTCTTCTCCTCGGCAGGACTTTGTTCTACAAAAAAGGAAAAAAATATAATACATAAATTATGATTCTAGTACATCGATAGATTTAAAACAAACAAATTTGAACTCGTAGTACTCTATTTATTTATTTTTCTTTTAATGTAGTCAGTATCATTTGAAAAATGTAATTATGAATGGAGAAAAATGAGATTTAGCTTACTTTTTAAAATGTTTCGTTCTTCCAATTCCTCTTGGGTAGGACGCATACTCAGCCGCCTGAAATGATTTCAAATGATTTAATATCGCATTCGTTATTAATCATTTTTAATTAGCAACGTATAATTTATAGATAAAGAAAGGAAAACAAAAAGAATTAATTTACCTGATAAGCCGAGCACCAATAGCCTCCTTCGTTTCCTGCCTCTCATTGTCCGTTTGCAATTGAAGAATATTTCTGTTGATAAGTTCCTGTCTATCAGGTCTGAGGGCTAATTTCAACGAAAGTGATTCTTTGCGTGCAATCTTAGCTGCCAGTCGAGCTGCAATAAGACAAACAACTTCCTATTACACCTAATTCTGTTTTTACACGATAGAGATTCCTAAGAAATCAATAAAAATAATACAATAAATCATGAATTTTCATGTTAGGATGTTAAACATTTGATTTCATAAAGATTGCACATGTATAATGCAAAGAAGAACAAGAAACATCGAGACGATACTACTGAACCCTTTGCCAACTCTATCTTCAAAGATTTATATAACTTCGTCGTTGGGACGACGGGACACGTTTTTGCTGACGTTCACGCGAATATATAATTAGTTTTGCCCGCGAACGTTCATTTGAAATAATACGAAACTTCGTCTCGTCGTATTTTATTAAAACATTGTTTTATACTAAATATTTCATTCTTACTTTTCTCATCATCGTAATCCTCCCTGTAAAGGACCTGTCCATCGCTGCCATCACCATCGACGTCTTCTCGAATCACGTAAGGCCTTGCATTTTCCTTATTTTCCAAGGTGCATGGTAGAGCTAGTCCAAATCTGACTGGTCGACTGCTGAAAGAACGTAGTATACACAAAATTCCTCATTAATTCACACACACATCGTTTTGTTTTTAATATAAATTAATAAATTAGAGCGAAATTTTCAAGCTTATGATGAATATTTCAATTCGTAAAACAACTACTTGACTAAATGTAATTCAAATGAAATGAAATTCATTCAAAATCAAACATAAATTATTAATGAAATAAGAGAGAGCTTCGTAATCTCGTTTGTCTTTTTTTAAATAATAATAACAGGTAGTATGAGTTCAACAAAAGGATGTAAAGGAATCTCTAATATGGAAGATTGAAAACATCGGCCATCGTTCGATGCTCGGTGGTTGGTTTGTTTTGTGGTGAAAATAAAGCATAGATATTATATTGCATAGTGTGCGCGTGTGTGTGTCTAGTTTGGAAACAACATACTATATAATTATTTTTTAAACTATTTAAAAATATAATACGAATTATTATAGTTGGGTTGAGAGGTACAAAAAAAAAAAAAAAAAAAAAAAAAAA
>NW_014569676.1:247101-259188 GCF_001313835.1 Polistes canadensis | reverse complement strand
TTGTTAGATCTAATTGTAAGAAATAATTTACATGCATAAATCAAACGTACCGTGTATATGTATAATAATTATATAATATATGTATATATGTACATAATTCTATATGAGAAGTATAATAAAAGTGAAAGAGTATTTTTCATGGATTTCCCTAAGGTTTTCTCATGCTTAAGATCGAACGTCTCATGCTTATGGCGTTCGACACAGAGGCAGACAGACAGAGGTCAATGGAAAGACTAGAAAACATTTTGTTTCTTTACGATCCAACCACCATAATATGGGATTCCAAAAATACAATATTATACAATGTTTATACATATATCATATTACATCGGTTCGCGCATGCTTAATTAGACCAATGTCCAATTACCATATTCTCATCCTTGGCCTCAACGGTGGCCTTCTGGTTAAGCATAAGAAAAATACGATTGTTTTACTAGCGATTGATATGTTAATGGCGGGGTGGAGGGGGGGGGGCAGCGTACAATGTCCAAATATATTTCAACGATTCACGCTGGAACATCGTTCGATCTAATTTATTTATTACAAATTTGTCAATCTTACGTTAGACGGTTTAAATAAAAAAAAAAAAAAAAAAGAAAAAACTTGGAAACGTAAACCTAAAGGATTAAACGATATTCCAGATTAACTCGAAACTTTTTTCTTAACTTTGATTCGATCGAGTGGCTTTTAACGAATCCTCGAGTCGCGAAGGAACAATCGAAAAGTAAGATTTCCTCAAGAAATTAACATTAATTTTCTTCTCCCCTCCGTTTATTTGTTTTTTTTTTTTTTTTATGAAAGGACTCCCCCTCCTTGTCTTTTGAAAATTCGAATGAAAAGAAACCGCGTAAATGTCGATCCGCATTTTATTCGTAAACTCTCCCAACCCCCCCCACCCTCGTACATGCGCGTACAAAATCCGATGAATACGTTTCTAAATGCTTCGCTATTAGGGTTGTTGTGCTTTCATATAAAGATGAACTAACTTGAACGAAGCATGGAGTTCTTGACGAAGAGTCAATGGCCTGTTCTCCTGCGTTGGCGTATTTTGCGGCGTTCCAGGACCACTGCCGGATCCCTTTTTCTTCAGTGCACTTTTCAATGGCATCGCATGGAATTTAGGCTCTTTAGCTGGTATTTCTTCGATCCTAGATGTATCGATAGCCGGATCTGGTTGAGACACCCTAAAGACGTAAAGATTATCGTCCTCCTCCTCCACGTCGATGTCTTCGTCATCTACGAAGGACACGTACACTGTCATATCAGTTTTATATTAAAACAGGTACTAAAATGATCCTTCCTTGTGTTTATTTTCAAATATTACAGACACCATTCGTACAAGCTACTTTTCCATTAGATTTACAAATTGAACATTTACAAGGAGACATTACAGTTTAACACTTGAAAGGATTTTTACGAGCTTTGGTATATGTGTAAGTATACCCCTTTAAGGTATTCCATTTTTTCCAACTTATGCTATCGCACTAATCGATTGAATTTACAAGAAGATAAGCACATATTATATAAATAAAAGTAAATATTAAAATGTTTTTCTCAAAATTGGCTACTGGCCAGTTTAGCGAAATATTTTACCGAAAGAATACCTAAAAAAGTATACTACTGATATATCATCAAAGCTCGTAAAAATCCGTTGATATTCAACTGTAATGTCTTCAAATAAATATTTCAATGAGAAAGTAGCCGGTTCGTAGGATGTTTGCATAAAACATTAGAATATAATTAGTCAATAAATAAAGAATAAAATAAAAGCAGCAATCCTTACCTTCGTCTTCGCAATCCGATAACGGGATTTGCTGTTGCCGCTGCCTCGTAACCATCGTGGGACTCGGCGAGCTGAACATCGGCGGTGGTGGAATCGGTCCTATTTCGCTCAAAGGAATTGGAGGTTCCGGAAGCTCCGACAACATCAAAGTATTTTGAGGTGGTAAAGGATAGCACCTTTCTATTACCTGCTGTTGATTTTCGGCGCTTTGATCGAGAACACCCTTTTCCACTGAAATCAACAAATAAATATCATAAAATTAATTACATATTATTACTTAGTTATTATTTTAACAAATTAACATTTGTCTTCTTCAAGAAGAAGAAGAATATTTGTCAATACGTAACAACATAATATTATAGAACGGGGACAAGTAATATAAGTGAGAATTATCTTATGAGAATTACTCATTACGAGATTGAGAGAACCGGTGATATATCTCAAAGCCAAGAAAATCTTGGCAATGATGATCGTTCCCCTCACTACCCCACTTGTTTGCTCGCTCGCTCAATTTTCTCACCAAGAAAACTTACTAAGCATTCGTGGGACGAGTGAGTAATCTTTATACAATTTCAAGATCTTTATTTTGTTCAATTCCATAGACGATCTAGCAAAGATCGTTGTTGTATGCCTATCTCATCTACCCCAGCCATTCTCTCTTAAATATTATCATATAAACAAGAAATTTGTTCATATGCTTTATACAATTATTTCCTAGATCATAAACGTTCGAAACACGCGTAGTTCTCATTTTGTATAACGTACGTGTGATAAAGTGGCAAACAAATTGGTATCTGTATTATGTCTTTAAAAAATGAATAATGTCAATGTGTGGTGTTTCCTGCATATCTAATATTGTCGCCTAATGTATGCATGTCATACACATATACATCGTTGCGTATAAATGATATATAACCACCATCGTATTCGTAGAAAAAAGTATAGAAAAATATCAGTACAGATCAGTCTTAGATTAGTCATAGATCAGTTTAGTTTCTTCTATATTCTTTTTGAAAGAATAATAAACTTTTCTCTGAGCTTGTGAAAAGGAACGTGGAAGAAGAAGAAGAAGAAGAAGATTTATTTCCATATAATACATATACTCACTGTCGAACAAGATCAGCCTCCTGGCTACAACCCTGGCATCAAGGGTGTTCGGCCTATTCGGCTTTTGTTGATCCCCCCCTGTATTCGTGGTCGTGCCTGAAATCGGCACCCCAACGCCCGTAGTCGTGCTCTGATTGACCTGAGTCTCGGCACTTGCCGAAACTGCGCCATTTGCACTCTGTTCAGTCTTTTCCTTCTTCGGCTCTGTAACAGAAAAGAAAAAAAAAGAGTTCGACGTAGACTACCCAAGTAATTCTTCTCTTTCCTCCCCCCAGAACCCACCCTTTCTCTTCCTTTTTTTTTCTTTTCGTCTATTTCCTTTTTTTTCTTTTCTTTCTAGTTACAATTAATATTATAATCAATTCATTCCAAACGTCGTCGTCATTGATGACACATCCACGTGATGATTCCTTGTAAATCCCGTGCCTCGCAAATAACGGGGGCTGCTGGTTGCTTGTTATACATTTTTATTTTTGTTATTTTATTTATTTGTTCAACGCACACAGTTTTTCTTCCAATAGTAGAATATTTTAATATCGTATTCAGCTAAATTTTTGCTGCTTAACTTACTGCACAGTAAACTCATGATTACGATCAGTAGAATCATGCATGCTTGTGTCGGACGACGTTGCCGGAATGAAAGGATTAAATGAGGGAAAAAACAGACATTTTGTTGTTAGCTCAGAGAAAAGTTTTCTTTTCAATTGTTCATTTTTTAAATGATGATCAACGTTTGTTCTCAATATTTCTTTTTTTTTTTTTGTATATTTTAAAAAATAATTCTATTTCATTTCTTAGGGATGAGAGAGATTGCTTCATTTTGAGAAATTATGATCAATAAAATGAAACAATTAATTTGACCACAATTTGATATTAATAGGGAATATTCTATAATAGGAAATATATCGAATTTTGTAATTTATTATGCCAGCCAAAGAATGATTCATTTTCGTGTTAATTTATATGCCGCCTGTTTACCTGTCTGTTTGTGTGTTTTCCTCTTCTTCTTCTCTCTCTCTCTCTCTCTCTCTCTCTCTCTCTCTCTCTCTCTCTCTCTCCCTCTCTCTCCCTCTCTGTTTCAGTATCGACATAAATACGAATAACGTATGACATGAAATTAATACCAGTCAAATCGGAAAAAGCAAATTTAGGAGAAAATATCGAGTTCGGTGACCATTAGAACAAATCGGTCTTCTTGTTTTCTCTATTTTCAAATCTTCCAAAATTTATTAGCAGAGGAATTGGACGATCGTCAAATTCCAAAGTAAGTACGTGTAATGCATCGGACCAATTAATTGTCGGCGTTTTGATATTATTCCATTTTTTTTTCTTTCCTATTTGTTTGTATTTCTCGATATATCGAATCGAATACAATAAGATTGATAATAATTTGTTTTTAAATTCAGAACAAAGATTACGATAACGCATGTTTAATTGATCTAAAATGTTGTCTTGGTGAAAATATATAATAAAAAAAAAAAGAAAAATAAATATAGATGCACTGTCATTAATCGTCAAGGAGAAAGAAGCTGACCTATTCGGATGAGAATAATATCCAAGAGAAAACATCTCTTATGCGTGTAGAAAAGATGAACGTGTAACACACGACAAATGCGACTATGAATAGAGCATGGCTACACTTCCGTGGCGTGCTGCCCTTGGCAGTGGCACATCAACTTTTTTTTTCAGTTATGTCGTCGACGAAATTTCGTTCGTGTTATTAAAGCGACGAATTAGTCACATTTCCTTTTTTCCCCCCAATGTAACAAATATTTCAACGAAAAAAAAGTAATAATAATAAAAAAAGAAAAAGCTTTCATATATCAAAGCTTGCGTGCAGAGAGTCCGCGTCAAATGCCACAAGGCAGTGGTTGGTTGGATCGACAATATACGGGATGACGTTGCATTCTCGCGAAGTATAAAAGTCCGAGAGCAATATAGAAATAGCGGACAATACTGTTGAAGGCGTCAATCCCTTTTCTCCCTTTTTTCTTCTTTTTTTCTCTTTTTTCTCTTTTTTTTTCTTTTCCTTTTCATACTCTTCGATGATGACAATTTAAAATACTGGACAAAAAAAGAAAAAAAAAAAAGAAACAAAGGCAGAAGAAAACGATCGGTCGTTGTCAGTTCACTAATTGTATCGTTCGACTGGTAAAATAAAGTTATCTATAACAAGGAGACACATTAAAGTTGAACATCGCGACGGATTTTTACGAGCTTTGATGATAGTATACTTTTTTTAGATTTACAAGAAGTAAGCATATATTTATATAATATATAAAAAAAGGCAAATTTTTAAATGTTTTTCTCAAAATTGGCTGCTGGTCAGTTAACCGAAATATTTTACCGAAAGAATACCTTAAGGGTACACCAAAGCTTGTCAAAATCCGTTCAAGTGTTCAACCGTAATTGTAAAAAGGACACGTGAATTCATATTATATTTGATTTATACAAAGTGCTTTTTTGTTCTATTTTTTTTGTTGAATTTTTTTGTTGTTTTCCTTTATCTCTTTCTCATTTTCATTGCGACAATCTCACGTTACACTTCGCAAAGAAATAAAAATAATATCCTAGAGCAGTTTTTATTGAGGTACCAATCGGTAGGTACGCGGATATCTTAATAGACTTAATTTCATTTGATCTTGACTAATGGAACTCTACAAATAATTGATTAATCATTGCTATTGTAGCACACACGTTCTCGTGGGTAGTGTATTGTATCGTGTGGTACATACGATATCAATCTGTGGTTTACACACATCGAAGAAACGTGACCGATTGTGGGGGTAGAAAAAAAGAAGAGTTTGAAATGCGTGCCGTGGCTTTCTTCCTACCTTCGTCCTTGACCTCGCCTACGCGTTCACTCCATTTTAAAGTACCAAAAGGGTGGCGATTAAATTAATTTTATTGTTAGAGGAAGAAGAAAACGAAAATGTGATTAGAAGTAGGAGAAAAAAAGGGGTGTTGGAGTTGTTATGAAATAAATGATATCACAGTTTCATAGGGAAACATTTGTTAGTACGTAATCGTTTATTCTTGAAATTATTCAAATTCGTATTATCACCAAAGAAGTTTCCTCTAGATACCACCACCATATCACCTTCTTTTTCTTATACCATAGATCTCGTCATAAAATGGAAAAAAACCAAAAGATAATTCCATCGATGTTATTCGCAAGCACGTAGAAGTTAGATAAGTACTTACGTTTTCTCAGAAGCTTAACGTTTTCTTTAATTATGAACTTTAGAAAAGATCTAACGAGATTTCATTTTTTATTAACACCTCCTACCTTCTTATCATAACTCATTTTGTTCCTCCTCTTTCAATGTTCAATATTGTTGACAATATTGTTGACAAAAATCTCGATATCGGTGTCGAATTATCAACGCCATTGTTTTAAAGCGGTCAAAGCTTTTCAAGCCCCAACGTCATAGGTAATTAATTTAGCAACACGACATAATCAAATGAATCAACGGTAAAATACGAATAGAAAGAGATATCGATCCGGGGCCCCATCAGATGGTATCCATGTTTTTCCACGATTTTCTCTGACGCAAATTTACACGTTGTTTCATCATATGTTTATTGATCTCGATCGTGCACCGAATCAACGAACAGATGGGGTGGTTATTTTTATTATTATTGTTCCTAATTTTTCAACCGGCTTTGTGCAAAGAAACAAAAATAAAACTAGCCGTTATTTTCGAGCTTTTCGGCCTTTTCAAATACACGAGATACATTTCAGGAAGATACAAATATTCCACTTTTTCCACATTGAAAAAAAAAAAAAAGGAAAAAGCAAATGATAACGAGAGAAAGAAAAAGTAGAAAAAAAGGCTGGAGAAACTAAAAAACGATGTTTAAACGACATTGAAAAGGGAAAATTTAATTTGTAAAAGTAGGTCATTGTTAATTGTTTGTCTCAAATACGGGTCGAGCAAAAAAGAGAAAAGCGTTACAAATTTATTTTCTTTTCACGATATAACTCTCTCTCTCTCTCTCTCTTTTTTTGCTATACTTAATCGAAACGCTAACACTTATTGTTAGATTTTATCGTTTAGCTAATGTCATCGCGTAGGATCGATGTCTATTAATTGCAAAATCGAAAGACATGAGATCTGAAAATAAAAGAAAAACTACATTGAAATATTTTCCAAGTTTAATTATTTCATTTGTAAAAGGAAAAATGAACAAACTTGTTAAATACTTTTAACGCGGGGGAGGGAAAGAAAAAAACGAGAATAAGTGAAGAGGAAATAATCTTATAAAAAGAACAACAAAATAATAATACAAAGAAATACCGATATATCTTGTTTGGTTTTTTCTATTATGACGTGGATTTACCGAAAAAAAAAAAATGTTTTCGATACTCGACATTCATTGTTAACAAATGTAATTTTGATTATAATTTAGAACACGGAACGAGACGAGAATCCTAAAGATGCGAAGACACTCGTCGTATTCTTGATTTCAGATCATTCTTTCGTAAATTCCGATCGATTGTTCCAGAATTTTTCTCGCTCGTTTTATCTTTTTATATATATAGAATTTGATTATATATTTTATATTATTATATATATATTTTTTTATTATATATTCAGGTCAGTCCAAAAATTCGTATATATTCGTACACTGTTTAAAAATTTCGCAAAAATGTGCACGAACTTTTAGACTCACCTGATATATTGCAAGAGAACATTTGTCACATTACCTACAAATTTAATTACCACAAATTTTGGTCGAATATTTTTTCCGAATTTGATTTATATGTATAAACACATAATAATTATGTATGTTGCAAGTTCTATACGACGATAATTCTAAATTCGTTCAGAATATAGTCGACTGCAGGTAGAAGATATATATCAGGTAAAATGATTATACATTTATTGCTATTAATTAACGAGAGATATATGCTATGACAAAAAACAGACGGTTTGCAACTTCCCTAAATGACAATTAAAGAGTACCATACAATTAGTTTCATTTCCCCGGCGAGATTAATTACGTTTATTGGAATATGAACTAACGTCCTATCACTCACTATGCATATATTTCTCTCTCTCTCTCTCTCTCTCTCTCTCTCTCTCTCTCTCTCTTTTTGAAAACTCAATTTAACACGTTTATCTCAAAATTTCATGAAAACGATAATAAGCTTGATGACATTTATAATTTTAACTTAAATACAAAATCCTCTATCATTATATAATCAAATTTATTTATCAATGAATCATTAAACCGATTATTTCATTTCACTCGTTCATAAATTTCGTAGAAAAGAAATCAATCGAAAGATCGATCCACTTAAACGATGAACTTGAGAGGATCCGTTAATAAAAACTAGTTAAAAAAGAAAAGAAAAAATAGAGAAAAGAAGGAAAGAAAAAATAAGCTGGAAGAAGCAGCGAGAGGTTAACGGCATTTCAATTTTTGCGTCAGGCTTTTCAAGTGACGAGACGTTTCCAAGTGGGGGATCGTTCAGCCGTTTGGAAAAATTTCCAATCGAATTTCACAGTACACACACACCACCCACACACGAGTAGGCAGGGAAACGCCAAAAGGAAATCATATAACGACACGAATACTTTTTCCATTTTTCAGCATACGCAAGTTTGACGCTCACCAACCACCCCATCATCATCCAGGTTTATCCCCTCATTTTCTTCTTATACTATACACCCCTGTGTACGACGACGACGACGACGACGACGACCCACGTCAATCGTCAGCATACGCAAGCAAACCTAACGCACACTCGTATTTTTTTCCCTTCTTCTATTCGTATCGATTTTTCAAACGCGTTCTTTTATGCGATCGATTTTAAAGCAGACAGGAAAAGGAAAGAAGAAGAAAGAAAGAGAACAAAAAAAACCAAGGGAAAAGTACATCAGGCCACTCGAGAATATTGCATGCGAGTGGTGAAAGGGATGCACGTACAATTTCGCTTTGTTTAAAGCACCAGGGGTACTCAACCCTTTTTTTATTCTTTTTGTTTTTCTTTTTCTCGAGAGCCGCATATTATTATTAATTTCCTACATCGAATCTCAAAAATCCCAACATCGACCAGTCACCCCTTCCTTCCCCCTACGATTACAGTGTCACGTGAAAAGTCTTGTTACTTTTCCTTTTTTAATAATCGTTTCTGATTAAAACAAAAAAACAAAAAGATGCTTATCGACGTAAAATATCAGAATTATCCCTCCATTGAAACGTGTTATGGATTTTATATAGATCTATAATTAATAATGGGGGTGAATGGGAATATAAAACAAATACTATTTCGTTGAAACATATGTGGATATTAATATTTGTGATTTTTGATATTACAGACATGTGTGTCGATCAACTGTAGTAATAAGTCCTGTCAATGCCTGTTGCAGGTGTATGTATGGTGTATGTTGTGTGTAGTTAGCGATTTGATAAAATTAACAAAATAACTTTATTTATTTATAATTAATTAATTTTATTTGTTAATTTAATATCGTCCTTGTCTGCTTAACCGCCAATCAATTGTTACTTTACCACTTGTAAGATTATTTATTTATTTGTTTGTTTCAAAATATATTTCAATCTTGACTGAGAACCTTGAATCAGGGCTGAGTATCCCTGGTTTAGGGGTTACAGTTGAGAAAAGTTTCAGCAAGGAACGAAATATCTCTCTCTCTCTCTCTCTCTCTCTCTCTCTCGTTCTCTGTTACACGTAAAACAATCAAAAGTTTACGTAAATTTACGAGTAACTTACTTATTTAAAATACTTTATTTCTAATCCGAAAACGTGTTGAAATCTCGTCAACTATTTGACGAACGTTCTTTGGAAAAGGAGATTACTCAGGACTGACGTCAATCCATAAAAAAGAAAAAAAAAGAAGAGTACAGCCAAGAAAAGGAAGAAAAAAATTCTATTGGATATTACTATCGTTTGATGGTTGTTGCGAAATGAGAAAATTAGTTGTCGAGTGAATAGAATAAAACGGGTTCATCGATCCTTCGAAAGGAGAATGAAAGAGTCGTCGACAAGTGAGACGATTAATAAAAAAAGAACAAACAAAAAATTACATTATTAATCGAATAGAAAAATAAAATGTAAAAAAGGGGGAAGGGGGCCCTGGCGGAGGGGTGGATGGATTGCAGAGTAAGAATTTATCATCATCATCTGAATAGTTCAGTATTTGTTCTTCTTTTTGTTTGTTTGTGTGTGGTGCGCGTAGAATAATATTACTTCGTTCGCATAATAATATAACGTTCAGGTGATTTTTCCGAAAGCACAAAAATAAGCTCACCTTGAGGAAAGCCTTTCTTGTAGCCCGGTGGGAGAAAGGCAGCGGGTGGAGTTATTGGAGGTGCTGCGTCCCAACTAGGCACGACATCCGGTTGCATCGCGTATCCGCCAGGAAGTTCCAGGATCTTTTGCTGTTTTTCGCAACGTCTTCGTCTCCTACCACTCGGTGTGAAAGTTTTCACAGCCGCTAAGAAACCTACTCCACTCATATCTCTTTTTTTCTTACTTTTTTTTCCTTTTCTTTTCCTTTTTTTTTCTTTTTTTAACCCTCTCTTGATGATATGACTATATCTTGATGATATTCAGTTAATTATGTTCTAACAATACGTCTCTGTACTCGTTCAATTTATTTCGATCGGAGAAATTCTTTCTTCTGGTTGGAGGGGGGCGGTCTTTGGGGGCGGCGGAACACTATGGGAGAAATATTCGTCTTCGAAATTTGTTCTTCTTCTTATAAACTGCTTTTCCTTCTTTCCATTTCCTCGAGAGTTTAGCCAGTAATTTTTTGCTTACGATTTTACGGAGGAATCTTCGATCTTTAATGATAAAAAGATATTCATTCCTTTTTATAGAAACACAAAAAAAAATGGAGAAATCGTCACGAAAGATTTATGGGGGTGTGGTGGGGGTTTGGAGAAAACGTAAAGAAAGAAGCGTGAAAAGTTGCGATACGAGAAGTTTGTCGTAAAAGCGCGGACGATCGTAGGGCGATGTTTTTTCTTTTTCGAATAATCGGGGGGCGGGGGCCAGGTCGGGGGCCAAGTCGGGGACCAGCTTTTTATCCCGACAATGAAGAGAACTTTCAAACGATCGCACCAGTTGCTCCGACAAAAAAAGAAAAAAACAAGTCAAATGGAAAAAATAATAATAGTCGCGTCAATTATTTTCATCGAAAATTTAATAATTTTTGCGACAAAACAACCGATTACGAAAACGACGAAGAGTTTTTTTTTTTTTCTAAATGGAAATTTGAAATTCGTAGGAAAAGAGAAGAGAATGAATGACGTAGCGTTTGGAAATTACTCCGGCGAGTAATAATAATAGTAGGAGTAGTTTTATGCACATTTTTCCATGAGAACGCGTTTCTTCCTTTCGGAGAGAGAAAATTCACGAGTAATGGGAGGGGGATTGTGGTTGGTTAGCTTGATAAGGAAAAAAAGAAGAAAAAAGCTCGTTCCCTTCTCGAGGTGCCACTGGCAATCGGAATAAATCATTCGGAGAGACGGTCGAAAAATGTATTTGCCCGTTTTTCGACAAACCGCCACCACCATCATCACCACCACCGCATTCTTTTCTATTTTCTTATACGCCCAATTCCGTTTTTACACGATTTATTTTGATTTAACACGATCGATCCAAATTCGAAGAAGTTTCATTCGAAAAAGAATTCTTCGAGAAGACGATAACCACCAAAATATTTTTAGCAGTAATATTGCAGTTTTTTTATTATTACAAAGTGACAACGATTAACAAATCTTTTTACGCGTAACTCATATTATCTTGCCTAATTTTTGTGTTCATGAATTGGTAAGATGTTTTTTTTCCTTTTCAAATGATCATTTACTTTGTATGAAATCAAATCTTTAAGATCCTAACATGAAAACTCATGGTTTATTGTATTATTTTTCCAGATTTCTTTTTACACGTATTCTTCGGGAACGTTGTTATCTATCGTGTAAAAACAGAATTAAGTTAACTTATATGAGGAAAGTTATGGAAAAAGCTTTATCTCGTTTCTCGGAGACCCGAGGAAGAATATGACGCGTTTTGTACGTTCGTTGAGAAAATAATCATGGATTATTCTTTTAAAAGAAAGAATCCTGACGAGTTGTACAAAAAAATACGAACGAAAGGATAGAAAAATAAGAAGGTGTGAAAGTAAGATGAAGAAAAAATGAAAAAAAAAAAAAAAAAAAAA
>NW_014569676.1:172389-245671 GCF_001313835.1 Polistes canadensis | reverse complement strand
AGAGAGAGAGAGAGAGAGAGAGAGAGAGAAAGAAAGAGTATCAGACAGTGTACAGACAGAAATGGTGAAGAAAGTTAGAAGAAATCGAATACATGTTTCTCGATTTGAAGAAACTGAAACTCTTCCGATCAGAATCTGGTACATAGGATTGATTCAATTCTAAGAAATTTGTTTTTGCTCAATTGATCGGCTTTTTTCTAATTGTAAGATAGGAAAAAATGTATCTTTCTCAAAATGCAAAAGTGTTGTCTTAGAAATTTGGTCAGCTTTTTTTTCTTTCTTTTTCTCTATCTTTCGAGGCGTTTTAATCTAAAATTCTTTAAGTGTTTCCAAGCTCCGCAGAAGAAAGAAAAAAAGAAGAGAGAAAAAATAAACAGGAAAAAGCGAGAGAATTGGTTAAATTTCTTTTAGACACCCCCACGCCTGGCGATGTGTGGGTACTTCGCAAGGCGGCTAAACAAATTTAACCGAGTTGCTTTCGCGGTTAGAGTTGGTGCTGGTGGAGTGAGTCAAAATTGAGATAAGACGAGGCATTTTCATTTTTTAGAGCGAGTCTTTCTGTTCTTCCACGACCAGATAATCTCTCCCTCTCTCGGTTCTCTCACCTGTCACACGTGCCTACTTTTTTGTATCGACGAAAATACGATGACACGATGACGTAAAAAAAATCATTCCTCCTCCCAGCCCCATCTATTGTCGGTGGTCATTTACGAAAACATTTACACATTACGTAAGATCTCTGACATTAATAAAAAAAAAGTTTAGTTGCGTCAGTGAAGAAACTCTAGTTTTGCAAGCTTGATTTCCCTAGCGATACTTTGAATGTACACACCGGAAGTAGTAATTCTCTGTTCTGTTTTCTTCATTGCTCTTAAAACCAACGAACGCTCCCACCTCCTCACCCCACTACTCCCAATCCTCCTATCTTTCTCTCTTGTGTAGGAATACAAAAAGAAACGAGAAGTATTTTTTCAAGGATCTCTTTATCGAAACTTTCGAGGAAATAACCGGTGAATGAAGAAACTTTAAAAAAAGTTAAACGTCTTCTCTTCATCTTCGCATTAAAGTTCCATACTTTGACTATAAATATTGATCTCTCTATTTTCTTTCTATTTAAATTAAACTCGGATATATCAAATCTTATGATTGATCTATTAGTTGGGGGGTAGATTAAAGCGAGTAGTAAAAATCGTTGAACACTTTCTTCGAAAGTCTGTTTAATGCATATTCATCACGGTCAGTCAAATCTTATGTTATTCGATTGAAATCTGATTTTCAGAGTAATCGCGTTACATGTCGCTAATGATCTTGCTGTTAATGCGACTATAAACTAGTTATAATAACCAAAAAAAAACATTATATTTTACTTACAATTAATCTCGGGTAAGAGATTGATAAAGAGGAAAGTTAATTGGAGAAAAGATTGAGAAATAATAAAATAGTGCAAAATGGTAAGTTTAAATTTATGAAATATCAAAGTTTTCAACGGTATATAGAGGTCACGATGGAGAAGAAATAGAGTAGTATATCAAGGACAGTTGAAATATCAAGAAAAATGACAGATTTAAAAGTTCTTTTTAGACTAGTAGAAAGAAAAATAAATGAAAAGTTACTAATATTGGTTGTGCAACAAAAAGATACGAGAACGATTTGTATCGGTATGTTTCTTCCGTGCGTGTCTCTCTCTCTCTCTCTCTCTCTCTCTCTCTCTCTCTCTCTCTTTCTCTCTCTCTCTCTCTCTCTGTGTATTCAAGAAAGAAGGTTGCTTTCAAGGTTTCACTTGAACCTTGACCTCCTTTTGGTTTCTCTATAGGGCGCGTCGCAGAACCTTTGCATCGATTTCGGCTGACTGAGAGGAGTGTTCCAAAGAAAAAAAAAAAAAAAAAAGAGAGAGAGAGAGAGTACAGCTCCACCCACAATTTCGTCCTGACTACAAAATAATAAATGGTATTGACATAAAAGAACTTACAATATGTCATTGTATGTGTTTAATCATTGTCATTAAGTTTGATTTTAGAAAAAAAATCGGAAAAATCGACGAACAACATGGAGAATTTCGAGAATTATATAACGGAATGCAAGAATTCCGTTATGTTGCATTACGCTGAATTAAATGCAATTTGAATACTTGCGAAATAATGTATATATATAAAATACTAAAACTGAAGAATTTTCGAATTCCATTCCTAAGATAAACGTATGAGAGATTTTCGTTTCCTTTTTTTCATTATATTTGAAATCAGTGAGAAAAGAAAGAAAAAAAATAGATAAGTACTACTACGGAAACCGTGATTCGATTTGGGGGGGGGGGGGGCAAAAAAAACACGTTTATTTTTCGCACTCGTTAATAACTGTTATAAAAGAATCCTTTTCGATATCCCACGGATATATCTAACAGCTCAGTGTTCGAAATGAAACCAATAAGGGCATCGAAGTGTCAATAAAACTCGACATTCCTTTTGGTTTTAGGAATCTGGACCAGGGTGGAAATGAAATTTTCCCAAAGCATTTGTAGACGATAATCTATCTTGAGTTTTTTTTTGTTTTTTTTTTGTCCCCCCGTTTTCTTTTACGATTGATCAATATTAAATTTAAATAACTTTTTTTTCATCGTCTCTCGATGAGTATTATAATTCTTCAATTAATATATATTTTGATCACATCCCGTGTGTATATGTTACTGTCAAAGCAGGAAATTAGGCATTACTAGTAAATCCTCGGCATTATTATAAATGTGAAGAGCCTTCAGACGAAGTAGAAAATTGAAAAATTCTTCAAATTTTTCCTAGCCATCGAACATAATACTTTGATTTTTTAGAGAATATCAAATTACTATTTAAACAACGTTGAAAAAAATACATTCTCAGACACAGACACACGCAGCCATACGATCACACAATATCAAAGATTGCAATGGTGTAAATTGTGCATCTTTGCAATTTCTTTGAAAAGTTTCGGTAACATATACATACAAATAATAAATTGCATAGTATTTTTATGTGTATCGAGATTTTCTTTAAATCTTTACACGAATGGAGAGAAGAAAACATATACATAGAAATAATGTATACACGTTAGTTAATTAATTCGAGTTTCAACAAGTTAATAAATGTCTCACCTTAAACACGAAGTTCAAGGAAAAGTTATCTCCGATGAGAAAATGACATCGGAATATAACAACAGTAGAGTTACTTAAAATGCTGAAGCTATATGCGCTTGAAAGCTAATCTGTAATCTCCTCGACACTGATTTACCAAGTGTAAAAGAGAGATGATCGTATGCATATGAGTAAGAACATTCTAACTTTAAATGGCTCAATTAAACGTGCCGATTTATAACAAGGTATTCAATCAAATTAAAACGAAATAGAGAGAGAGAGAGAGAGAGAGAAATAAATTGTTTGTTTTTTTTTTTAATAAATTAGAATAACCATTAAATGAAATGAAATGAAAAGTATAAGTTAAATAATAAATAATGAATGATAGCGTTAAAAAGCAATGAATATTAATAGCTTCCATTTATTCGTAACTGAAAATGTTATCATAAAATGAATGACAAGAGAAGTGTAATTGGGCCATAGATTGGAAAGAGACAGACGACGAATCGGAATCATGAAGGATCGTTTGATACTGCATTCGAGTCGTAAACAAATCGAATTGTGTCACTCGACTAGGTGAATTGCGGTTGGTAATGGAGAGTTGTATATTGATAGACCGATACTGGTGATTAGAAACGATCTATAGAACCGCAACGAATGTAGGAACTTCGAAAAAGTGGTTTGTTTTAGAATTTCTCTTGATTGCGAGTTCACGTATAAGGGGAGAACAATGCTTTTCATCTATTTTTCAATTTACGATAAATACAAGAAAAAGATATCGCAGAAGGAAAAATATAATTTGCTTTTGATTTATATATTCGAAAATGTTTCATGTCAAAATTAACAAAGTGACCAACTGATATTTTGTATTAAGTAGTAGAATAATTTTTCCCAAGAAAATATACTTTTGTGATACACGGAAAAGAATATCGAGAAGGGGTCGAATTAGGAACGCAAAAAATATATATTTTTATAGAAGAAAAAGAAAAATAAAAAAAGGATAAGGTACGAACCTCTGCTACAAAGCTATGCAAATGTTACTATAAGGTTCCTCCTCCTCCTTTCCTCTGGTACTTTTGATTTTGATTTTTCTCTCATCGTTCTCGTAAAAATTTCACATCTATATTCAAGGCGTTGAGAACAAATAGGAGTACATATAACTTTAATCGATATTACATAAAATATATTATAGAAAACAACTTTTATGTGTTATTTTGTACTATTTGTCATTTTTCTTCTTCTTCTTCTTCCTCATTTTATTAGGACTTTGTTCTGTTATAATAGTTATTAAATGAAATAACTAAACCGACAAAGTTAATAGTACGAAAGTTTAATTGAATCTTCCTTAAGTGTATAAGAAAAATATTTTTTTCGATTTCGTTTCAATACCAACCATAAAAAACTGTATATCGTTGTAAATCCGGAGATATGTGTTTCCTTCGTTTTATGGGCTTCCAAGCGAGGGTTATCTAATCTCGAGATAGAGTTTCCTTATTGACTTATGGGATTAAATTACATTTCCTTCGGAAAAACTATGAAAAACGAAAATCAAATAAATTCGTATATTTGTTTTCCTATCTTTCCGTTTTTCTCAATAATACAATTTTTTTTGTCTGTTACTCGTATCGATTGACAAAAAATAAAAAAGTGGTTTTAATAAGATCTTCTCGGGGGGGGGGGGGGGGAGAAGAAGAAAAAAGGGGAAAAATCGAATAGCTTTTTCTGAAAGATTACTCGACGCAATACGCTCCTGACATACGAGGAGCCATGCCCGTCTAAAATCTGCCACAGCTAGGCCAAAATCAATATGGTGATGCAGTAGCAGCAGCAGCAGCAGCAGACCACGGCCTTTGTGCTCATTATTAAATCCGCCGCAATGTCGAAAGAAAGACCAACCAACCAACCAACCAATCAGTTGCTCTCGTTCAAATTCGATTATCGTATATCACAATGGGAGACATTTTTTTCTTTTTTTTTTTCTTCTTCTTCTTTACAAATTGAGACATATTTTTTCTTACAATTATTTTACCGTTCGTTAAATAGTATTTATAAAAAAAAAGAATATATTAATGAATATTAATATTTAATTAATTAATAATTCGATGCAATTTTTGTAGCCCGTGTTGTACCAACCGATTGTCCCGAGTAACAAGAATTGCAATCGTTCGAAATGTTTCTGACGATAAACTATGAGACGATCAATTCGATATTTCTTTTCTCGTTTCCTCTTTTTATTTTGAAATAACCCAATTATTATTTTACGTATCAAATACAACATTTATATAATCCTTTTATTTATTGTTTTCATTTCTCTCTATGTATTATTTATATTTTTTTTATTTATCGATATTTATTTCCTGTTATGTAACAATGGGTAAATACCGTCAATGCTGCACAAATAAAAAAATAAGATGACTTATACTTAGTATAACTGTATCATACTTAAACCACAACGTATAATAATAATGTTATTATTTGATACTAACAATAGGTACAACACTTGTATTAGTATAATTACATATTATAATTATACCTATACAACTTATGTGTGTATATATATGTATATTGAGAGAAGAAGAGAGAAAATAAAAACAATTAATAATAGAATGATCATTTGGTAAGACCGCATTGTTTCGTGTGTCAGAGAATTGAATGACGAATGTCTCGCGGCTGACAGCCAACAAGGCAACGACGCTGCTCGAAAAGTCCAAAAGAGAGTACTGGAACTAAGAGGGTGGCGAGAGGGTGGCGAGAGGGTGGCAAGGGGGAAGTAGCTGGACCATTGCACGGCTTCGTCGAGATGCTTGTTATACACTCCTGCATTAACAGCCTGAGGCCAAACTCTTTTGTTCTTGTCAAAAGCTAACTAATCTACTGGCACTCCTGACGCGACGAACCAGCACCGAAACAGGATCAGAATAACGTCCAACTTTTATAATAGAGATGATCAATTTGAAATTTCATATGCTTTTAATATATTACTATACAAAGTGTCCTAGCTTTTCTTTTCTTTTTTTTTAACAAGAGAGGAGACATTTTAGAATTTATTATTAAATATTTGATACTCGAAGAGAAAATTCCTAACAGAAAATTAGTGCCCGAGGTGATTCCACTCAGGGGGTAGGTGGTAGGTAGGTATGAGACGAGTATCCTCAAAGAAAATCGATATTCTTGGTAAATGTGTGAGCTAAGGAAAGAGGTAAACGAGATAAGAAGAAGAAGAAGACAGAATGAGTATAAGAGAAAGAGATAGAAAGAAAGGGTGAAGGATGAAAGAAAGGAAGGAAGGAAGGAAGGAAGGACAAGGATCAATGGAAATTGTAATAACGATTCGAGATTTCAACGATTCCCATTTTCATTAGGATTCATCTCTTATCATAATGAGCTTAATTGGATCTTTTAAAGAAAAGATGTTCGACATCGCGATAACTTCTCCTTTTCTCTTTTTTTTACTCGATCGATCAAATCTATTTGAAAGAATTTTTCTAGTTAATGATAATTTTATTTGCCGGAATGGGCGTAATTTGCAATATTCGGAAAATAAAAAGAAAAGAAAAAAAGAGAAAAAGAAAGAAAATACATTAGGGATGATCAGGAACGAGCGAGGTATAATGGAAGAGAAAGCCGTGGAATGACCTACTATCGCGATATGCATTATGCTTTATGTCTGTATTATAACCACCAAGAACGCACAGACCATAATACGCTTCAATGAGGATGTGAACTTAATTTTCCGAGATTTTGTAATCCTCCATTTTTGATTATTCTTTAAATCCAATCAATTTCTAGACCCCCAAACTCAAATTAGGAAAAAGAAGTTTCAAAGAAATTCCCATTAATAATTCTTAACAGAAGAAAAAAAAAAAGAAAATCAATGAAAAATTGCATACAATAATTACTTAAATTTTATTTGAAAAAACGTGATTTTCCTCGAACCCTAATAAAACGATCGAAAAAAGGCATCGAATAATAAATAGTTTTATTAATATGGCGACGATGTTTCGTAAAAATGCCATCGCGGCAGCACCGGTAATACCAGCAAAAAATGTACTAAAAAACGTGCACATTTTGAATAAAATCGGAATCTATGAATGAATCGAGGTCGCTGATATAGCCGATTTGTATGTCGTCTGAATATCAGAGACTGTCGTCGTCTTCAAATACCAGGATTTGTACTGAAATTTGATATAATGGAACGAGCTTCCATCGTAATCGGGCCAAGAACTCACCGCAGGCCACGGACGAATCGTGATAGCAACCGAAGCTTTTTCCTTCTTCAGACCGTCCCTCAAAGCTCAACCCTTTTTCATCTACCTATCTTTCACTCTTCATATCAAACTTTGCGCACTAGGCCACCCGAATTTCGATTTTCTTAATACTAAATAAAAATAAAAAAGAAAAAAAAAGTCGGAATAAGAAACTACGCGTCTTAGCACTTTTCTTTAAGTTTTTTCTCTTCCCATCCTCTACTCTCTCAGATTGTTTTCAGTATTTTAAGAAATATAGAAACAACGATTTCTCTCTACTGAAATCTTTTTCGAGGGGTAGAATCGAAAAATACTTGAAATGAGAATGTTGCCTTTTCGAGATTAAAATAGAAACGGATAAGAAGAGAGTGAGAAAGAAAGACAATTTTTAGAAATAAGATGTCAAGAGTTAGAATGAGTTTTATTGATTCCATTCTAAACGAACTTGTATCTTTCCTTCTTGAGAATTATTGTATTTTTACTGACAAGAAGAATCCTCCGTTAAAAGACAATGGGATTTCCCTGAGATTTAATTGGTACGTGTTAATACTAATATTTAAATAATCATGATACAAAAAATCCCGTTCCAATGTTTCCGAAGAAAAGTATTATTTAAACTTTGATTTGTGTGTGTGTGTATCTACGTTTTATATGTTCACACCAATTTGTAACAACATTTTTTTAATGAGCGCGTATTGTAAGCATTAGATACAAGATTATTTTTGTATGATTATCTGAAGAATAGTAATACACGTAGACACACATACACACCAAATTTCATCGAAATTTGGCGTCTACCGATAGAGGATCCCTCTCGCGAGATAAAAAAATATTTTTATCTACATCCCTTATCTTTCAAGCTGATTTGTAAGTTCACTGGATGATATCGCTACGTAGAATGTTGCCATCTGACGACGTATTCTACAAGCTAGGGTGTGCAGACTTTGCAGTAACCTGCGGAAACCATTTGGCAAAGTCGATACAAACGGTATTGACTTTGTCAGATTTCTACTTATCATCTAACTCTTTGCTTTTGTGTTTTTTTTTAAATCGTAGGTAACTCGGGGTAAATTTCCCCCCTACGATATAACACAGTCAACTTTGATTTTTATTCTCTCTTCGAATAATAATACTTGAAAATGTGTATTAAAAATAATAATGTTATCATTTAATAAGCATTGTTGTACATGGTTTCGCGTCATACTTCAACAAAATAAGCCCGTACATTGGTGTGAAAAGTTAAGTATTAATGATGCAACTTTTTATCAAAGGATTGACACAAACGGTCGGTCAAATCATTTGCCCATTTAACAATTGTTAGTTTTTTTTTTTATTAATACGAACTATTCTAAAGAAGAAGAAGAAAGAATAATCAGTAGGAATAAGAGAAAATAATGCGTTTCCCTGCTAACATAAGTCAAAGAAAAAAATGACGAAGTTGAAGAAAATACCGAAACCACTTGACCGGAATAAACGAAGGTTAAACGTACAATTGAGAACATCATTCGACTAAACGCGGGCAGTATTTTGTACTCATTCGAAACGAGTTGCAAGCGCACATTTTTTTCAATTGACCAATGGAACAAACCGTCTATTATCATGGTCGAAGTTTTAAAATGTCTTGAAGTAATTTGAGTTTTTGAAAATATAAAGAAAGCATTCGGTGAATTAAACCTTTTCTCTTCTTCGATCAAAACAAATTGAATATTTCGATCTCCCTCTTTTTTGTTTTTCTTTTGAGATTAATTTCAAACGAGAAATGGTTGAAAACACAAATTTTTGTTTAGAAATTCTCACTTACGCTTTTAAGAAAAGAAAATGGAAGATGCCATGCGATATTCCGAGAGACTCGTATGACACACACGTACCTGAAACAAAAAGATCAACAATTCATGAATATTTTCAATAATTCATTTAAAAAGATCTACGATTAATACATAAGTAGAAAAGAAAACAATACAGTATTTTTTTTCTTCTCTATAATATTTTTTCATAATAACACAAGCTTTTTCTTTTTTTTAATTCTAACGAATTTATGATGATCGGATTTGCCGGAACAAATCGGAGAAACGGAGATATATTAAGAGGAATCAAAATTAATTGATAATATATCATTTTTACATTTAGGAATCACCCTGTATTCGAATGTATACATCGTAGATTAACAATCGTTTGCGTTTTTAATCCGCTTATAGTTCGAAGATTGAAAAGGTACTATGATCATTTTTAGTCTCCCAGGATTCCGCAAGTTTGATCTCAGCAGCACGTGGTTTTTAATACGCAAAATACCACGATCGATTTTCCTCTAATCCTCGACATCTATGCAATATTTATGTATACATGCAATAAATACTTATTACGTATGTAAAGGTGTATCTATATACAAGAAAAAGAGTCCGATTTTATCGAATTAAAGTTTACGAGCCAACTAACGTGACACACACACAACAACGCGTTGGCTCGTGTCCAACCCAAATGCTAAACTCAAAAGTCACGGATATTCGCGTGGCTTTGATCGTATTAACTCTCCCTCCCCCTCCCCCCTAGCCTCTCCTTGCGGTATTTCATTCTATATTACCAAACAAATAATAAAAATAAGAATAATCGCATAAAAGAAGTTCGTGTTAAAACAGTATTGGGGTAATAAAAAGAAATTCAATTTTTGGAAAATCCTATAGAGCGGCCTAACTAACCACCCCTCAAGTATTTTAATATATGAAATGGTTTAATAATAAATTTAGAAAAAAATTCACAAGAAGTGAGGTTTGGCTAGTGAACAGCTCATACGTACGTACATGTGTATGTATGGTATCTATGAATGTCAAAAGTGATTTAGATGTAGGTCTTCGATTAGACTTTTACGGAATAACCCCGAAGCTTTAAAAAGTCGATATAATCAAAAAGAGAGGGGTAAAAAAAGTGAAGTTTGCTATAGGACGCGTCTAGTTTATATTCAGCTCGATAATTTGTTTTCTCTCTTATTAGACTTTTTTTGTAAAAAGAAAAAAAAAATCAAACCAGAAAACTCCTCCTTTCTTTCGTGAATCTTCTTTTCTACTTTCGCATAATGTTTATTTTTCCGTTGAATTATGGTTAAAGCATTTGGGGAACACGAGGGTACTAATTATCGCACGCACGCACACATACCCTGCCGTTTAAAAGAACAAATACACAAGCATTTGGGGGTGGGGGTGGGAATTGTGTATCTCGTTGTGCTTTAGATGAAGAAAAAAAAAATCATGAAGTTAGATTGTATCGTGAGAAAGAAGGTATCGGGTTTGTACAAACCTTGGAAAAATGGCAAGAGGTTGGTACCTTTGAAACACGTGCAACCCATAATATATCCCATCATCGGTGCGATGATTTCTCTTTCACGATTTTGACACTTTTCAATCTTGTTATCTTCTTTTATTTCCTTTGCTAACTTTTCTTCCTCTTTCTCTTTCTCGAATAAAACCACCACCACCACCACTTTCTCGGTTCGAATGAAATGAAATAATCGATTAACGAAAACGAAGAAGAAGGGAAATAATAATAACACGCGAACTAATCGAACCCGAGTCTCTTCGAATAATCTCTGGCACATTGCTCATTGATACTCTTTTGTCTCTGTTTGTTTTCTCTTTCTTTTTTCTCTCTCTCTCTCTCTCTCTCTCTCTCTCTCTTTTTCTTCTTCTTCCTTTTTGGTAAACGCATCGACTAAAAATTTCTTTCTTTCCTTTTGCCGTGCTTGATTAACGGTAAGTGAGTTCTCGTTACGAATTTAAAGACGATACTTGAATATGATCAACTCACATAAATGAGAGTTAAGCCAACCACCTTCCTTTCTCTTTCTCTCCTTAAATGTAACCGGAAACTAATGTGTATATAAGGCTATCGAAAATTACCGTTCGAATGGGATATCATTAATTGTAAGTAAGTTGAAAGAGGATCAAAGAAAATTTCTTTTCATTTTGATTACTCGTAAAAAGAAACTCAAAATAATAGTACAAAAAATATAATTCGGTATTTTGTTTCTTTAAATATATCGCAAGCGAGAGAACTAAACGTAGAAAATAAAGTGAAAATATAATATGTAGCAAATAAATGAGAACAAATGTGTTTTTCGATATGATTTGAAATGTTTTCAATGATTCTTCGTTCTAAGGTCTGCATGTAACATTTTCTTTCCGTAATGATATTATCATGACTTTTGTAGCTATAACTAAAGAATATCAGTTTTATGATTTTTATATTATCTTATATATGGATCTTATATCAAAATACTTGTTAAATCTAGTGTTAAGTTCTACGATAAGCTTAGCTGAGTTTAAAACATGCTCTGCATTAGATTAAAACGTTATTATTATTCACGAACGTCGAGTAGGATGTCGCCATACTCGAGTGCCAACTTCGAACACGTGTCAATACTTTATCAAGTGGATACTCGGAATACTCTTGACAAGGAAAACCGACGATTTCCCAAAAGCATTGTGTTTTTGTCTAGGGTCTAGGTCTAGGGCCTCAACGACTACCATCGATGCTCGAACACATAGATGACAATAATAACGGGACAGCCTGATTTCACTTTATTTTTCTTCCAAATTTTCCAAAAATCGACTTATTTTTTTAGCAGATTGTTCTTCTCTAGAGTTATTTCTGTGAATGTTTATATATAGTAATTTTTCTTAAAACAAAGTAAAATAAAATTTTGCATAAAGTTTAAATACCAATCAAAAATGTGCACTATTTAATAATATATAATTTATTGACGTTTCAAACTGACGTTGCATTTTGTTTATATCAGGAGCACAAACAGAAAAGAAAAGAGACCTCTGTCCATAAAAATATAGAAAAAGGTCAATCAAATACAGTACTTCCAATAAAAAACGTTCGAAAAACTGAAGAGTAACGCATTGGCCAATTGTTTTCCTGACAACAGAGTACGCTATTGCAATAAATCCCGGATGTAGAAGAAATTTCAAAAATAAAATGTTCAAAATGTAATATAAATTTACGTTTCACGCCAGGTAAATATAAAAATCACTTCGTAGAATTTCTTATGAAAAAGTGGACAACATTATGGGGTTGTTGTTACCCGGTTTATTATTTAATACAATTTTCTATTGATTAAGAGGCTGTAAAAATGAATAAAAAAGAAATAAAAAAGAAATACAAAAAAAAAAGCAAGAAAAAAAGAGGATTTATTTGTTAATCTGTGATCTAAGAGTGTTTATAAAGAAAATATGCGAATGTGCGCACCTTTTCGTCGCCTCCGCATAAAGCACCACTGCAGCATCAAACATCACACACTCTGAACTTTAATCGGTCGAGAGGTCAGTGACTCTCTTTGGTACCGCGAGTGCCTCCTCTTCCTCTTCCTCCTCCTCCTCCACCTTCTCCTCCTCGTCGGCGTCGTCCTCGTTGTCTTCTTAATCGCGTAACTCTCTTCGTACGCAGCATCCGCTTCGTCGTTTTACCTTCTTCGAGGGATTAACAAGTTACGACGAGATAATAACCACCCACCACCCCCTACACCCGATTCACGTGTCCCTTTATTCCACTTTTCAAGATGAATTCTTCTTTAATTCTTCGGACATTTATTTCAATCTCCTCTTGTTCAATATCAGAATTACGTTCGAAGTTCGACACAATGATTATTATTATTATTTCATTGAAATAAGAATAGAAATATATTTTGCAAATAAGGATATACACTGATTTGATGATCACTATTATTTTTTTTGTATATTTTCATTGATAGTCTTCAATCTTATATAAATTGTCCAAAAAGTCAGATAAATTTATGATCCAATTGACAGAACATTTCACGGATTAATTCTATCAAGAAGAAAACAATCAAAATTAATTAGTTTCTCATACTATTCGTATCTAAAGGGTCAACTTAATAATTCGTTGAACAAATGAAAATCTCATTGTCAAATAAAATCTATCATGGTAGTTGGGAGAAGATAATTTCAGAGTTAAAAAGTACGATAGAACATTTGAAGAAGAATACGAGACGAGAATGGGGGGTGGTATGAACTATTATATTAGGGATGAAGAAAAATGTAATAATTTAGTAACGAAGTGGTATGTTCGGTAAGGTCGGTTACGCGAGAATAGTGTTATTCGGGTGGGGTATCGAATGAGCTACGCGACAGGTCGCCGGGTCACGCGGATACCCGGGTCGCGCTCATATTCTCATTCAACCTTACTTATTTCTATCATTTTTTATAATCCTAATAATTAACTAATAATCCTAATAATCCAACATTATTTCACTTCTTTCAATTTTCTCATTATTTTTCTATTTTTATTTCGGCGAAAATATTTCAAAAAAAAAAAGAAAAGAGAACACGAATATTTGCATTCGTCGACGTATATACGAATAAACAGATATAGCTAGAGTAGAAAAAAGAAAGAAAGAGAGGGAGAGAGAGAAAGAGAGGAATCAGTTGACCTAATTTAACTGCGCGTTGGGATCGTTGTCCAGGTTGACACCTACGCAAGCACGCGCCCGTGCGTTCCTTCTTTTCCTTTGTTTCATCACTCATCCCCTAAAAATGCGTCAATTGTATTTATTATTTCTTCATTATCTATTTATCTATCCATTTATCTTCTCTATTATTGAATTTTTCCCCAAGCGTCCTTTTAATTCTATTTTAAACCGAAGATAATAAACCTTAACCCACATCCCCCTCCGCTCCCACTTCCCCCACATTCCCCAACCGGGGTTTTAACAAGTTTACAAATTATATATATGGAATTTCATTATGAGAATGATACGAGATCAAATATTTGAGGAGTACAAATTAGTCTCGATGCTTCACCAATTAGTTTTTACGTACTCGATAATAATAAACACGTATAATACACACATAAACGCACACTCACGCAAAATAGAAAAAATATCTTTCATTCGTTGTTCCAAAATTTTTCTTCGGGTTTTTTAAAAAAAGAAAAAAATTGAAAAAAGAGAAAGAGAAAGAAAAATCGAAAGAGAGAGAGAAGCAAAGTATTTTCCTCCTCCTCCTCCTCCTCCTCCTCCTCTTGTTCACTTTTTTATTTGTTGTAATATTTAAATAACACGTATTCGAGGAACATTCCAAATTAGTCTAATCGGCTTTTTATTCCTTTCGCACGTATGATCGAATGAAATGTTGTGTTATTTTTTTTTCAGTAGTGATATTCAAAACCGATGGTGGTATAGATGATATGCATAGAAACCAAACGTGACGTTTATTATTGAAAAATAATCCGAGTGGGAAGAAGTTATGCGAGACACGTTAAGGTCGAACAGCAACTGACTCCCTCTTTTCTTTCCGGGCGTCACGACGCCGACGCCGACGCCGACGCCGATGCCGACGCCGACGCCACCTTTGCATTACCTTCCTCCAACCTCATCCTCACCCCTCGTCCTTTCCCCGACCTAACGCATCCAATGTTGGCTTTACGTTTCTCGCAGTAACAATGACGATTACCGATTCTAAAAGTTAACTTTGATCATTTCTTTTGATAACACACAATATTGTGTTTCTCATAATAATATTATTATTATTAGAGAAGTAGTAGATACAATATATATACAGAGATATTTAGAATGCATTGTGCAATAAATAAAAAAGAATATGTAAAGATATTTACATAGAATTTTACTTGACTTTTCAAAATTGTTCAACTATACCTAAAACAAAACACATTAAACGCACGAACTTTTGCTCTCTCTCTTCACCCTAATAAATATAAATTTCTTTCAATTAGACGAATTATTTATTTATTAATTATTAATGAGATAAATAATGACAACAGCCATTTTGCAGCTGATATAGGTTATATACATATACATATATCAATTATTACGTAATTTAATGGCTTTTGAAACGTGCTAACACGTAAGGTTTGTTCAATAACCCTTCAACTGTGTTGACGATGATCGACTTATCTCAACATGCACGAGTGTATACTTTTGACATTCTTACACTAATACACAACCCAACAAAATGATTTCTGGACCCTGCAACTGATTTCTATTCTTTTTATTGCAACTTCTCATTCCCCATAAACTCAACGTATCACATGCATGCATACATGCAACACACACAAAATTCATTTAGGACCTTCTATAATTTCGTTCAACTGTTGATCCACCATAACTTTTTACGTTTCTTCTGTTTCTATCTCGTTTGATAAAATGTTGTCGTTACCAAACCAACCCCCAAGATGTTTAATTTAAAAAAAATGAAATCAAACATGTATTAAAAGATATGGGAACGTAATCCTCCTATAGGAGAAATACGACGAGACAAAATAATTTCTGTAGCGAAGTTTAAAGAAAAAGAAAAAAGGAAAGCTGCTTCGGTAAAATTGTTCGATGATCGCAAAGAGGAAGAGAACACACACCGTAACATCGAAGCAAATACAGCACCTTACATGAAGAAACTATGTAGGTATATAGATGTAACGTTATATGCTGGCTATGCGAGGATATCGATTTCCGATTTGCGCTGTTATGCCGTGGAGAATGCAAACCACTAAACTTATCGTCGATACCTACACTACACGTTTAAACACATACACAAAGATAGAGCAAACATACGAAGCAAGCACGTCGAAAGGGGAATGCTCTGCCTGATCCAGACATGATTAACAAAAAACAAAAAATAAAATAAAAAGAAAAGAAAAGGTTGGTCTCCTACTCTTTTGCAGTTAATGTTAAACATCGGATTGGTTGGTTATAAAAATGGTATAGAAATATAAAAAGATAGTGTCGCGAATGAAATTACGTTTGCTTTACGAGTAGATGCAGAAAAATTCCTGAGAAAATCAACCTCGAGTTTCTCTTTAATTACGATCGTTCCAACCTAGATAAATAATAAAAATAAACATAACGAGATACAAATACGTAGAAAAAGAGAGAAAGAGAGAGAAGAATGATGGTTGAGGGTGGTTGTTGAGCTGCTCTCGTGTTTGAAATTAAAGATGGAAGAAGAAGCAAAGAAAAAGGTAAAACGATTCATCCCTCTAGTTGGTGGTGTATGCAGTAGTAGTAGTAGTAGTAGTAGTAGTAGTAGCTTTTCATTACATTTATAAATCGCATGCTGGTTCGCTAGCAGGTAGCGTAGAACTCGGTTCACGGAACCAATGGCGATGCTCCAAAGCGTCTTCTCGACCTGACTCAACGACAAGCACATTTCTCCTTGCCGATCGATCTCACTTCTTTTTCTTTTTTTCCTTCTTCTTCTTCTTCTTCTTTCTCTTTCTCTTTCTCTTTCTTGTTTTCTCCTTTCGTGCAGGAAAAATCAAGGACGTAAGGTTTTCCAGTAATCTAGGGTTTAACATTTTCTATTATGAGGTAATGTTGTTATAGAATTTTCAAAATATTTGGATATTGAAATACAGTGAAAGAAGTTTCATGCCCCATTTCAGGTATCTGTGTGGGAAACTTTAAACGTTTATATGTGAAAACTACATTCTTTTGATAATAATTTTCGGATTGATCACGACCATAATTTATGATCGATTCATCTGGAATTTATAGAAGAGTTACGGAACTAGATTATCTATCGAAGTTTGTAAAAAACCTTCTGTTAAATACGTTCGCAGAAGCGCTTACGTGAATTCACGTCTTTTTAAAAGTTCTATTCTTGGTTTCCGCTGACGTGAATTCGCGTCAGGTTAAATTCTATTCCCGATTACCGCGCTTACGTGAATTCTCTTACTGCAATTTTTCTTTCCGAATGCGGCAACATTAGGTGCATTCGATAACACAGCACAACACGGATTTTTCTGCTTGCAATCTTACAGCTGATTCCAAATATGCAAATCAGTATATAATCAAATTACTTATCGATACTATTAATAGAAACAATGTCAAACTTGATGTAATTAATGAATATTTTTGAATTAACCAATATGCAAATCTTGAATTTTTTCGAAACAACAGAAAATGGACTTACACCTTTTTCAAAATAAACGGTCCAAATATTATCTCCGTTTTACTTGAAATTTTGTATAAATAATCTCAATAGTCGTGATCTTATAATAACTGCAACAATATTTTCAGAACTCGAATCTACGTATAATTTTAATTGTTTAGGCTTTTGTGAGCCACTTTACATATAATCTGTATCTATCATATGAGTATCAAGATACAAGTATTATCGTGTGAAACCGAGCAAAGGTGTATAACTCTTTTGGAAGGGCTCGCGGAAAGGATTAAGGGAAAGAGCATGTCGTCGTGTGCGACAATTGGCAGAAGGGAATGGGATGGGGGTCGAACAGTTGAGTACGGCGAAGTGGCCTACCGGGTGGAAAGGTTCATCGACCTCGAACCACCGCGAGGTCTCCCTTGGAAAAAATGCTAAGAGACTACTACCTTCAACGCGAAATCCTTTTCTTATCGCTTAAACCATCAATTCCATCTCTACTCTTTTCATCCGAATTTTTTTTTATTTTCTCTTAATAATCGTGCAAACGGATAACACTAGTTTACAACAGTACATCTGTTGCTGGCCAAAATTTTACCTGTTTCTGATTACATATGTTAATACAGATTTCAAATATATAAGTAGAATTTCTTTTATCAGCTCTTTATTTTTTCTTCAGATATATTCATCTTAATACATTAAAATACGCACGTTATCGATTAATATATACGCATAAATGATCAAAATCAAAAACAAAATAACTCGAGCTGCGCACAAGTTTTTGAGGTAAGGTTTGACAAAAACAGATCATAAGTGAACATTATCAATCATAAATTAATTCGCGTCAACGGATACAAAGTTACATTTTGTAAACTAGTGTAATTCTTAATTATTTCGATTATTTTATACAGGAGAATTAATGTTAAGAAGCGAGAATGGGGGGAAAATGGGGAACAGAAGCTTGGTTACTTCAACGACAGACATTTATGAAAAAGGATTTAATTTATTTAACCATCAAGTAAATCTTTCCTCGTTCGTATGGCAATTCGATATTCTCTCCACTCTCTTTCATCCTACCCTTAAAACACCCTATACGTTAAAAGTTAATGGAACTTGAAAGAGGAGTTTCGTCGCTAACTTCATTTGCCGGCCGCGAAAAGCATATACCTACATATGTGTACTTTCTGTGACCGAAAAGGTACCTATCATTCCCATTTCGTTTGACATTTGTATCAAAAGAATTGTCTACAAAGAAATTCACTTTTATTTTTGTGATTTAATGAGGAACAAAATTTATTCTACTTTCCTATCATTATCATCATCATCATCATCATCATTATTATTATTATTATTATTATTATTATTATTATTATTATTATTATTATTAGGTAATATTAGGAACTGGAAAACGTTTCTGCACAAGATCTCTTGCATTCGCAAAACACTCGTACCCCATATCGTTCAGATTCAACCCTAACACCCTGTTGAACGTTTCGTATCTGGATTATGGCTATGTTTCCAGGGGGTCTGATTCAGTCACCCGTTTATGGGTTTACATTCTTCTTCGTCGAATTATTATAAAATAAGATTTTGCGAAAGTAATTTCTAATGATTTAATTTGTAACGCAATTAGAATTTCCACCGATTCACGTTGGGTATTCAACATGAGCTGATATTGCTTAAGTGGAAAAATTGCAAGGATACCTCTCACGACCCGAAGGTTGAGGAGCACTGGTTTACATTTCGTTTTGGTTAGGGTAAGGTTTCACGACAGTCCTCTGGCACCCCTCTGGTACCCCTCTGGCACCCCTCCGTTGATATCGACCGCTTTGGCACCCCCCTGTCGACGCTTTCACGGTCCTCTGCACTCTTTAACCGTGAGTACAGGTTGCGTTCAAAAACTACCCCTACCGAATTGACTCGAATTTGTTCCAATTAATTCATCGTATAACTGTCAATTTATATTTATGTGGTCGATTCTTTATAAGCAGCGGCTAGTTCTTTAGCTAATTGAAATAAAAATGTTTGTCTTGACATATTATCACCGGTTATCTCTTTATACAAAACCCAGGCATTTATTCCAGCTAGATCCAAAATGTTGAAAAATATCTGTAGTTGCCATTTACATGATTTCGATTTAACGCTGTATTTCCTTGCCATCATGGCTGCCACGTCAACGGCAAATTTTGTATTATTATAAAATCTAACAGTTTCCGGTACCCTTTTTTTGTTACTTATATCGATTTCTATCAAACTATGCATGGAACTTAGCACGATCAATGTTTCATTCGGTTTGTTTTTATAAATCGTAAGAGAACTATGATTTGAGTTATACAATTTGCTCGAGAACAGAGTCATTTTGTTTTTTTCTTTATTTCCACGAATCGTTCCGACACTTGTAGTATTTTCCGCGAGAAGTGTTTTGGCCAGTGACACGTTTAACAAACAATTATTTATCGTTACGTTCCTTCCGTATCCCGTGAATGGTTCCATCAGTTGAAAAACAATGTAATCTCTAAATAAAATTGAATATTTTCTTTTATCATACTTTGACGAATACGGAAATCCATTTATTATATATTTGCTATTGACGTCACAAGCTAACCAAAATTTTAAGTTATATTTGTCGAATTTTTTCGGCATATGGGAAAACGTACGTCTAGCTTGCGATTTAAACAATTGTTTATCGATTGCAACGTATGCACCAGGTTTATAACAATTTTGTGAATTCTTAATAAACAATTTCCATATTTCAGATATCATAGAAAAATGATTGTTCTTATAGATTCTTTCGGTCCTCGTGTCAAATCGTATATATTTATTAATCTCGATAAAGTCATTTTTGTTCATCGTTTTAGAGAAAAATTTAGGTCCTAATATTTTATCCCACAAATATGAGACGTCTAAATTTTTCACTTGATATGCACCACGGGCATATAACAATGCGATAAATGCATCTAATTTGATTGTATCTAATTTCCATTTGGTCTTTAATATTTCAAATGCTTCTTCTTCTGTACATTTGATTATATGATTCATTATATCGTGATCAATGATAAGTGAAAATGCTGTTTTAACTTGTCCTTTCTTTACATACCGTTTAGCATATTCCGTCGGACCTGACATATCCGTAAAAATATTATGAATTGGTATAATTTTAGTTTTCGAAGTATTCTTCATTCTTGACCAAATAGTTTTATCAATATGTTTCTCTTTTTCTACATCAGTTTCATTTTCGGAACTTTCACATGTTAATTTGTTTTTTTTTCGCCGTAATGAACCTCGATATTTATTTCTAATATTTTTCTCTTCGCTTAATACTTCGTCACTCATTTCCACATTCTCTTTGATTTCGGAAAATTTGTCTTCCTCGTCAAAATCCGAACACACTTCTTCTATGTCGCTTATTTTATCTAACAACGCCATATTTTAGGGTAAATAGTCTTCCCAGGATATTACACTGTGCACGAAATGATCAAATTTACGTCTAGATATTGATATGCTGTTGCTTTACTTTATTTCTTTTCTATTAATTATGCCACATTGAAGTGACCTTTCTTATTCTAATTGTTTTGATTGATTATATACGCTGTATACGTGTGTGTGAGATAAGATAGAACGGTTGATTTTTGGATGTGTTCGGATATTTATTTAAGATATAGCTTGTTTCCGATTGGCTACAAATCGGAAACAAATTTCTTCGAACGGCCGAACCGATACTTTTGTCGCTAGAATATTTCAATTGGATAATATTTGGATATGAAAGAGATACAGTGACTCACTTGCAGTATTTCAACATTTGCCATGAAACACTTTCTTAATTATAATAAATATATTATGGAATACATAACTATTGTATATATATTTTGATTTGCTTGAAACAATACCTGTATAATCTACAGAGTCATACCTCCATCCAATGTTAATATCATTAGTGTTGTATAATATACTTATTATAATTAATAAAGTATTTCATTTCAAATGTTCAAATACTGCAAGTGAGTCACTGTATATCTTGAGAAAGAAATAGAGAAATTACTAACTGGGACGACGGTACACGAGTAAAAAGAAAAAGGTTGAAAAAGGTCAAATGGCGTGAAACTAATTAGACGTGTACTTTCATTGCGTATCTTTTGAAATTAAGACGAGGCAAACTCTCGTGTAAAAGATCGTTGGACTATCTCTTTTTATTTGTACACATATATATGTTTCGTTTGAACACATATATATATATGTACTTGTACAGAGGTAGAAGAACGCGTAGGTAAGCGAGTGTGTGCATGCAGGAAGGTATCGATCGTTTCTTTGCAGCTCATGGATTGCAACCACGAGAGGGGGAGGCAAAGCAGACGCAATGTATATATATACAGGGTGTTGCACAAAAATATTCAATATTTATATAATCCATAAGCCATATATATATAAGACCAGACAGTAAAAAAGTCTTGGTAAACATAGATAAAAAGATCACCCCTTTTTGAGACAAGAATATTTTCGTATGTTAATATTACAATTGAATTATTTATTATCTATTCAAGTTACACAAGATGTTTTACATATTTTCCTTCCATTTCCATACACGTTTGGAATTTTCTTTCTATAGATTCATTGAACTCTGTGAAAAATTTCCAAACGATTAAACACAGTTATTGTATAATTCTTTGTAATATTTTTAATTGTAAGTTTTAATTTATTGGCGAATAATATATTTCACTTTTTATTATATACATTATAAAAAGAAATCCAAAGGGTTGAAATTGGATTAAAGATTTGTTTACTCAGTCATGTGGTATCATATATACCACATATAAATATTGAAATAATTTTTTGTCTTTGTAACACCCTGTATATTTATGGTATATCTGCGTGTACGTGTTGTACAGCAGTACGTTGTACTGGCTGTACTGTGTCGGCAACAATCTTTTACCCTCTGTTTGCATCCTCTCTGCACAACGGATTGCGTTCTCCAACTCCTTTTTTCTATAACTATCTGCCTTCTTCTTCTTCTTTCCCCCTTTAACTTCCTTTTTCGTCTGTCGTCTTCATCTCATGAGTGTGAATTCATTCGCGATTGAACGCCAAATGACATGTTAAAAAAAAAATTCAAGAAGATTTTGAAAATAGCAGATCTAGCTGTATCGGATAATATTATTGTTTTACGGCTTCGGTTTAGAGTAACGAAGAAACCTAATAAGAGGCCTTTCACAAAACGAAAAGTAAGAGTAATCAAGAAAATTGCAATAATTGCAATAATAATAAAGTAACTATTTACTTTACCTTTCTAAAAATAGTTTCTTCAGTTATAAGATAAGATAAATGTATATCTATTTGAAAGTATGTCTAAAAACAATTCGACATTTGTCTTGAAAGTATGCAAAAGTAGTTTTAACGGATGACAAGAGCGTATTATAAAAATCGATTATACGAATTCCATGAAGAAATTGACTCAAACATCGATCAGGCACGTTCGTAGTTGCGGTTAGAGAGCCACTAGACCCTATCAATAATGTTTCTAGTATATAATAGCGGATAATTAGGTCATCTAATGTTCTCACGATATCTCTCGTTTCTATATAGCTTCCAATGAGCTTGTCCATTCATCTATAGAGAGGAGATGCTACGATAATAATCTTTTGATATTATTATTATAGGATTCGTGAAAAAATAGGATTGTTGGATTGACTCTTTATTCATTGAGCTATCCGGGGCCAATCTCTTAACGAATACCTATTTAAGTATTTGCGCTCGTCCCACATTATAGTCATACATCCAAATAATAATCGATAAAGGGTGTTTATTTTAGTGCTTTTGAAGGAGGGGAGTCAATGTCGTTAGGAATTCCGACCTACCTTGAGTATTTCCGTTCGTCTGTCCTCCCTGTGATGAAGGTATTCCTGGATAATGAGGTGGAGGATGAGGAGACGAATTATTGGACGACCCACTAGAATGTGAATTGGCAGTCGTTGGGGTCGGTGTACTCGATGCTACTTGTTGTGATTGTTGTAAGCTAACGGTTGACGTTGACGTTGGCACAGAAGTGTTTCCAGCTCCGTTACTTATGTTTACGGATTGTACTTGCTGCTGCTGCTGTTGCTGCAGTTGTTGTTGTTGTTGTTGCTGCAACTGCTGTTGTTGCTGTTGTTGTTGCGATTGCGTTTGTTGCGACTGATGCTGCTGCTGTTGTTGCGATTGCTGTTGCGATTGCTGCTGTTGCTGTTGTTGTTGCTGTTGCGATTGTTGTTGCGATTGCTGTTGTTGTTGAGGCGTTAATTGAGGACTAGGCGGTTTTTGCGTATCCGTCAAGTCACCTATCGTTTCTAAAATGACATAGAAAAGATTTATAATTAGAATTAATGGATTATTCCAATACACAACGACGATGAAGTTGAGTGTTCTTAATAACACTACGTTCATTATTCTATGACTGAATAAATATGCTTCGGTTAAATATATAATTGAAAAATAGCCGTATGAAATTTCAAACGTATGCTTATTAAACGCTGAACTTTGAATGCATTTGTATAAAAAGTTAAGGAAGATCTAATTATATATTTCTTTTATAACGACGATGTGTGTGTGTGTGTTTAATTCTCGAAAAATATCATAAGAATTACTTAACGTAAAAATACTCTTTAGTATCGAAGAAAATTTCAAACGAGGTAAGTCTTAATGGCCGAAAGTGTTCCATAGACGGATCGAAATTAATGTACCAGTTAATGGTCGTTGTTGTGCTAAGTAACACGAGAATAACTATCAATCATCCCAAACTCGACAAGTTTTAGTTTACTGAGGGAAAATTTGCAACCCCCCACTGGGCTAACTCGATCGTTAGTTTTTGTTTAGCGAGACGAGAAACGAGCTGGGGGAAGCTTTGAAAGACAAAAAATGACTTCTTAAATTATTATTTTTGTTATTTATTGACTCAAATGAATTGCTACACTTTTAATACGTATTTCGGATAAACTCACCATTTTCCGGAAACGACGTAGATCTTATAACTGGTAATAAGATTCCTTTTTGCACCAATTCGTCTCTACTAGCCCGTACGGAGATTTTTCTTTCGAGGGCTAAAAAAACAAAAAACAAAAAGAAAAGAAAAACAAGAAAGATATAACTTTTTCTATTTTTTACGTTCTTCAGAAATATTTCTCCAATTTTGATTTTCACTTACACAAAGAAGCGGCCTCGAATTTGTCCGATTTCTTTTTCCGCTTCCATTTCCAAGGTTTAAAAAGTCTACCGAGGGCCGAGAATTTGCTTTTCCTTTCGAGGGGAGGCGTTCTCGCACCCGATCCCAGGCTGTTCGTTCGAAGGGCAGTGCCATTTTGTTTCTTAGCTGCAATTAAACAAAATATAACAGTCACAAATGTTTATCGAAAATTAGAAAAATAAATTGTTCAACTTTATTATTATTAATAATACAAGTTATCCTTTTTATCGACACTAGATACGTGTTTAATCCTTGACTATTTTTTTATTCAAAGTTTGTTAAAGTGTAGCGTATCATTTCCTACATTATCGACGTTTACCGACTAGGGTGGTTTGTATCAAGTATCTTTTCAACCCCTTCTTACCACCTTATCGTAGAACAGGAAAACAAAGATAACGAAGCTTTCACCGAAAGCCAAATAAGTCAATAAAGTTTTGCCATTCAATCAGAATAAACATTTCCTATAATCTTGAATATTTATGTATATATATATATATATAGAATTCTCTTTTTACAATAATTAACTCGTTCGAATGATACGCGAAAGTATCTGAGCAAGGTCTTAAGTATAACTTTTCGGATAATTTGAAAAAATAATTGATTCGAAGAACATACAAGGGGGATTTGTGTTCTCCCTTTTACCGTTTGCCAAATGTTTGCTCGAAAATTATTGATATAATGTGATTGATGGTGAACAAAATAAAAAATTATCTTCCCCTACCACGTATCAATTATTCGTCGACTGATCAAAGATGTTTCTGAATAATAGATTTAAAAACAAAAGAAAAACCAAAAAAATGGACAGCAGAGCAAGGAAAAAAGTATGACAGAGAAAATAATATTTAAGAAGACGCATTCGTTTGAATCGGTTATTTCACTTTCGACTTTGTTAACAAGTTTTTGATACGTTGTTATTAAAGCTAACGTATGAAAGTTCAAACATAAAAGGCCCGAGGAGATCACATGACGCGAAACATGAGCGCTGCTCTCGAATCGTGTTACGTACACACAAGAACATAAATAATAAACGACTGCTCGAAATAAAATTACTAAACAAAAAAAAGAAAACGTATACATACGTAATATCCTTTTTCAATTAAAAGTACAAAATCGATTACAAAGTACTCGTTAATAAAATTTGATAAATATATATATATATGTTTTATTTTTCTTCAAACAAATCGACAACGTACGTTTCAGTACAATCACTGTATTTTTCACAAATTAAACGTATCGAAATTATTTCTTCGATTTTACCGCTATACGAACAAACGGATAACCATTTTTTACAGTTTCAAGACCCCTTCGTAATTTAATCGTACTAACTTTGTTGCCCGATATCACTATTAAAATCAATACACGATGATATCCTAACTATTGCATAGATAAATTATACAATTTCTTCTTGCTACTCGTTTGCACTTGCATCCTCAATTAAATATCATTCAATTATTATACTTTAAGATATTCAATTTGTTCTCGTAAAATTATTAAAATACAAATTTTTAAAAATTGTAAAATAGAACAGAAGTTTACGACGTCTCTCAAACTGATATATACTGCAAAGCAGAAAAAAAGAAATGTTCAATGAGAATATGTTCGTCTTGGAAATGTTTTCCAAGTCCTACCACCATAATCTCACCCTTGAAACCTAACCCTTCGTCGTGTCGATCAAAAGAAACGAAACAAACGTGCGCATGTGCACGAGAAGAAAGACAGAAAGAGGGAGGGGGGCAAGGGGGAACATATATTGATGTTCCCAATACGAAAGAGGAATAATCAAAGCCACAAAGCAGCACTTCCGGTAGTCGGGAAGCCTATTCACGCGGCTCAAAGGTTCGTCGAGGGCCGTTGCACCAGCGTGCGAGTAAACTGCATTCGCTGCAACGGCAATATTAACGTGCCAACGTTAAGGGGGGCGAGGAGGAGAAATTCTCTTCCCTATTGTTCACAAACGAGATAGAGAGAGAGAGAGAGAGAGAGAGAGAGGTGGTGCACTGCATCTCGGTGTTCCAAGACCGTTTAAATTCCTCGTGAAAGACAGGGAAGAAAAGAAAAACAAAGGGACAGGTAGTAAAACTCGAGCAGACTTTGAAGAAGCCTCCTATTCGTCTCTTTACCTCCATAAGATTCTTCGAGAATCCATTTTTTTTCTCCTTCTTTTAGTCAACAGAATGATAAACTAACCGATCATCAACTCTCCTCGAAAGAGGAAGGGAGAGAGAGAGAGAGAGAGAGAGAGAGAGAGAGAGAGAGAGAGTTTCACCATCGTTAATGATGGAAAAATCCTATTGAAAAAGAAAATACAGAATATCCTTCTTTTCCTTGTATATAGGATTATTCAAGATTTTTTTTTTCATTATCACGAAGGTACCGTCAAGTTTTTATTCGCTAAAACACTATTTCTTTTTTGTTTTTTGTTGTTGTTGTTGTCGAATGGTGGACAAGCAACGACACGACGGCAAAAGCCTTTAAACATCTTCAAGCATTTCATTCATTTCGTATTTCAATGCGATAACGCTTGCAGACGTGGGATACTAAAATGTTCAATGAAAAGAGAAGCTTTTTCGGAATAAAAAGTTCTTTGTCGAATAATAAATGAAAGAAATGATATCTACTCTGCGTGATAATTATTACAAATGTATAAAAATAATAATAATAATAATAATAATATGTTTTATTTAATGATAGATTTTGCAAATATCGATAAATAGATCGTAAATAAATGAATGCATGCAATTCCCTAAAGAAAAAAAGTGCATTCTGACTTAGAATAACCTTTTAAGGAAGTCTGGGTACAAGTTCGCATCTCGCAATAATTATTGATCCGCGTACATATTTCATCATGCACACACCCACACATATAACCAATTAATGCTAGAACCTTTCATATTCTTGTTTAACTGTCACTCAACTGACGTCACACATAGTTATTTTATACTCTTGCAGTATGTAACTAACATTTTTACATGTATGTTTCGTATCAGAAGCTTTAAATATAATATGAAACGTTCGATTATTTCATTATACTTTCAATTAGAAAATGAACACACACACACACACATTCCATGCTTAAAATTATTCATATTTTTTTATTATCAATATTAATTATATTATATTAATTATATTATTATTAATAAAAATCATAACAGGACAAAGTCCTAATAGAAAGAAGAAGAAGATTAATATATAAGTGTCCGATCATCTGTAAAAATGATTAAGGATAAGGATAAAATCCATGAACCCCGTAACATGTATGTCAATATGATCGTTCGTCAATGATGATGACGAAAGTTCGGAAGTGACGGAAGTTCTAGAATCGGAAAGGAATGGTTCTTCATCAGAGAGTTGGTTAAAAAGTGCATAGATAGAGTATACGGATGCAACGGTTAGCAAGTAGCGTAGGTATCCTCCAGTAACCGTAGCAGCACAGGTTCTCTCAACGGAGAGATCGCGAATAAGGGATGATGGGGTGTTGCTATGGTTACGCCACTTTGTTTTCCGTTCTCCAATTACCTAGCCGCTGGTTGTCAACTTGAAACCTTAGATAGATACCCTGACGTTGGTACACCGGGGACACAGGTGTCTTCTCCCCACGTAACTTCTATCTATATCTTATGTTTTCCATTACTCTGATCGTATAAACATATGGGATTTTATTGTTAAGTCAAAATCACGTTATTTTAATCGAAAACTAAATTAAATAATAGACACAGGTATATATATTATCGATATTTTTCGATTGCAATTTTTCTTTTTCTATATAGCGTGGTAGCATTGCATTCTCCGACATTTTCTGAACCTTTGCAGATTGTTTTATAACGCGAAAAGATACTCTACGCGTAGACAAAAGAGTGTACTTTAATTTAATATAAAAATCAATAAAATCTATTTGCAAAAAGTATAAAAAATATGTTACCGAAACTTTTCAAAGAAATTGCAAAGATGCACAATTTACAGCATTGCAATCTCTGATATTGTGTGATCGTATGGCTGTTTGTGTCTGTGCCCGAGAATTTATTCTTTTCAACGTTGTTTAAATAGTAATTTAAATAGTAAAGTATTATGTTCTATGCCTAGGAAAAACTCTCCAAAAAGTCTTATTTCCGATTTCGTCTGAAGGCTCTTCACATTCATAGTAATGCCTAGAATTTACTAGTAATGCCTGATTTCCGGCTTTGACAGTAACATATATATATCTAGGCATCATCTATCTTTGTCTTTCCAATAGGACAAGTATCAGCTGGTAAAACTAGTATAACGGCGTGGTGTTGTGAATGCAGCTATACGCCAAACACCGTTACTCACCTTCCTTCTCGTCGAGTTGCGATAGGGAACGACGTAGTAAATAACGAACATTCTAATAGAAAGAGATAGAGAGAATGAACGAACGGGTGGATGGTGGGGGGGAGAGAGAGAGAGAGAGAGAGAGAGAGAGAGAGAGAGAGAGAGAGAGAGAAATGCCATACATAGGTAGGAGAAGGGAAAAGGGAAAGGGATGGGGGTCAGAAGGGGGGTGGGAGAGACGAGCGTACTATGCGTGGCACATGGCACACGAGTTACACGCATACCATTACTGCATACACCTAGTGATACATACGAGTAAGAATATTTTTGAAATGGTAGGTCAAAAGATGTTAATTATCGGTAACAGTAAATTGAAATTTGATGAATTCTTCTTCGTTAGTATTATTGTACTAGAATATTTTTGTTTGGTTATTCTGTAGATGCGTCATCGCGAATTTGTTCAATTTTGGAATAAAATATTTGTTGAACAACTTACCTAATACCCTTTGACAACTTACATAATAACCGATGAAAAATAATACGGAGTGTATTTGTCACGTTAACTTGGGGGAGGAACTTTGTGAACGAAAGTAAAAGATAAGATAAGCATTTGAATAAAAAATAGGCAGAGGTATGAAAATTAATCCTTTCATGAAACAAAAAAACAAAAAGGAAAAGCTGATGAGAAGGGAATATTATTGGGTTTACTTTTCTTGTCATCCTATTTTTGGTACTTGTTAGAACGCCCACATTTGGTTATGACCGTAATGGAAAATTTCTTTGATATTCAAAAGGTTAATCTAAGGAAATCGATAAACTGAGATATTAAACTATATAGTTGAAGAAGAAAATTCGATGAAACGAAGAGGAGAGGATATCAAAAGCTTCTTATATTCTACCGGTAATTTGAATGTTTTCGTGATAAACAGCGCCCGATCAACCGACCTTTCTTATAACTTTCATTTCGTCTATTGAGAAATAAAGAAACAAAATTAAAAAAAAAAAAAAGAAAAGAGATATAAAAAAATATCTTATTATACATGCGTAAGATTTCGCAAAAACAAAGAGAGAGAATATCGTTCCCTCACCTTCTCTATCCTTGCTTTCACTGTCACAAATTCGCACACTATTTCCTACCGGTATTCAACAACTCCCACGTGTCATTGTCTTCTTTGATCTTTTTCTTTTCTAGTCGCTTATTACGCGAACACTTCTTTTACGTGCCAGAAAGATATTCCGTAAGAATCCCGTGAAACTACATAACACATACAGCGGATCTTATTTAATATATGGGAAGAAAAAAAAAATCATGTTTCCCGTGAAGCAATATAATAACGCTGACAGAATTTCTAACAGTTAAATTTTCATCTAAAATATTATTTTACATTATTCCAAACGCGGATAATAATAATAATTTCGATTAATTAGATGAATCATTTAAATGTTATAGAAATGATCGGTGAACTGTACTTTATTTAACAATATTTCATCAATTCTTTTAGCAACCATCGAATAATTCTAAAAAAAATATGTAAGAGAGAAAGAGAGAGAGAGTCAAACATATCAACGTGAAAAAAATAAAATAAAAAAGGACCCCACCCCCGGCCAACCGATGCAGTAATATCTCGTCGGCATTTAAAATCGGCTTTCGAAATCGAACAGCCTCGAGTATAGGAACCTGGTGGAAAATGTTTTGGCAAGTTGGTCCGAGGAACTAAGGCGCCCCCAAAACTATTTTCCACGTGGAAGATAGCCAAAATCTACTACTCGACACACGCTTCCTTCTTCGTACGTGCTTTCGCGATGAGAAATCCGTCAAGATGAGAGAATTCGTTGCACCGTTTTGTGTGTGTGTCGTCGTGATACCCATCGGCCGAACCCAGTCCGGATGTCGGTCCCGGATGTTCATCCATAAAATCCAATCAACCTTCCTCCCCCGTTCTTAACAATCAACGATAAGAATTGAGTTTATGTGAGTACCAACTATACTCATCGAAATTGAATAAAATCGATTTTGGCGATGACACATCGACTGGAACTAGGTCAATGATCAAATTCTATTATTCTAACGATATTTTCAAGTGCATCTAACGACCCAAATGGGGCCCCCCGATTTCTACCAACGCAAGAATATACAATTGATATTTTGTTACAAACGTAATCGTGGATTAAACTAACAACTAGTTTAAATGTTATAAGATATTTCTAACAAAAATGTAATATTCAAATTATAAACCTCAGGAAAATCTCCTGTTTATATTGAACACTCAATCGATGTCTATTGCAGAGAATTAAACGTTTTGAATTTGTCTACTTGGCAAAACGTTTATTCGACATAAATAGTTCTCATGAATTCGAGGAATATCTCCGATATGCAGGAATACGTTTTTATATGGTAGTCGAGTACAGTAATCCTTCGACTTACGCGATACTATCGTAGTTACACGGTTCTTTATTTTATCCTTAAACCGTAAACGTTTCGACTGATCGGATTAATATATTCAGTCATTAAACGTGAACGTTCCTTTTCGAAATACGAGAAAGTGGAATAATATGGAACATTTTATACTTAAATACTTAATATAAATCATACATATAGGAATGTGAATCTACATGAGTGTGTGTGTGTTCATACATATAGGAATGAGAGTGCACATGAGCGCACGTGTGAGTGCGTGAGATCAGTCGAGTTACATTTCAATGAGAATATGAAAGGTTATAGCGTTAGCTGATTGTATGGGTGTATGTATATATGATGAGATTATGCACGCGAATCGATAGTTATTGCGAGATGCAAAGTTATGTCTCGACATTTTTTTTTTTTTTTTAGCAGATTTTCATTGATCTGTCCACCTATCGCGTAACTTCGGGAAACAAGTTAAACAGGTAAGGAAACTTATTTGATTTGGTTCGATAAAATATTCGATTAATTTGTTGACTTAACTTTCTGTTGAATATAGTTGTTCTTATCGATAAAAGGGGAATCGAATAAGAAGAAGAAGATAATTAGGATCAAGATAAAGGTTTAATTCGGGAAGGCCATACAAATATATGCATCATCTTGTTGCACACGGCAACAAGACCTTTCTCAGCGATCTAGACTGTCCTGGTTCTATTTTGGTGCCCGGCTGACACAGGGTAAACACTCGCAGACTAACGAACCTATTGCAATATGGCGCGGTCAAGGTTTACCCATGCATTCCAAAAGAATTTTTACAATTTTCCTGTTTTTTTTTTCAAATTATCGTGACAAAGATTATTGTTCGAACCCATTGCAATGAATTGGATTCGTCGACGGTTCAATGTGTATGAAAATGTAAAAATGATAATCAAAAGTTTCTTTTGCCTCGTAAAACATTCGATTAGAATTGATAAAAACATTTTACTTTCGAGAATCTTTCTCAATAGGACCGAATAAGAAGAGATAGGCCAGTGGTATATATCAAATGAATGAACACGTAGAAGGAGGAGAGAGAAGGGAATAAATAAATCCAAGAAACTTTTCACGGACGTTAAGTTCCATAAATAACGTCGAAAGATTTCTTCTGGAATTTTTCGAGTAACTAACACACACACGGATACGAGAATTCTTCGATATGTGAAAAATATATTTCCTTTTATCTCTGACATCACAAACACAAAAAGAAAGAAATGGGGGGATAGATAAGGGAAAAGAGAGTTGCGATCTTTCTGAAATTACTATTGCATTTTGATGAAAAGTCCCCTCCCTTTCTCTCCCGCCAAGTAATCTTTTTCCCAACATTTCAACGTGAAACACCGTGAAAAGTATTTGGAAGAAATCGAAAGTAATGGATAAAACTTCTATAAAATGCGCGGGAGAAATATATGTATATTTTTTTTGGACGAATTTACGAATTTTTCTCTAATTCAAAAATTTCGAAACTCTTTAAATGAAATGAAAACAAAAAAAAAAAGAAAAAATATATCAAGGAAAAAGTACGGACGCCCATAATTGTTTTATACACATGTGACGTTTCCTCGTGACGTTAACCCATGACGTTTCCCCATGCGTTTCCGTATACACTAAAAAGTAGGGAGGTGGGGGATTTCTTCTGCTTGTTTTTTTTCCCGTGAAATTTGTACATTAGGAATACTTGTAATTGTTGAAAAAGCATAATTAAACGTGCTTTATCATTTCGTATGCGTTTGGTATGACGTCGAGTTTGATAAAGTTCATACAGATAATTGTGCACTGGCATTGGAAAATCTCTTTCTCTTTCTCTTTCCTTTTCTTTCTTTCTTTCTTTTGCACGATTGCTGTCATGAGAAATGGCGATCGGTATCGAACATCGTCAAAAATAGCTCGAAGCTGTTCATCCTCCTCCTTTTGCCACTTGCCAGACACCTCCGCAAATACCAACACGCTGCGATCACTCACAAAACTGTTTGTCAGAGAGAAAGAGAAAGAGAAATAGTATGTGTGCGTGAGTCAGAAAGTTCATTCTTCCTCGACAACGTAAAATCCGTCGATATCTCAATGAACTCGAATGCATTTCTTCGTTTCTTTATAGTGCCAAAAAGATTGAACAATCTCGAGTATAAAACAAAAAACAACGAGATATCACGTAATTTATACTTAATTTAGTGTACAATTTTTATTTATAACTAGTTAGTATTGTGAATTTCTTAAAAAATGCCAATGCTTTGTCCAATTTCCATAAGAAAAAAATTAAAACAAAATGTGTCTTTTTACTCGAATACCCAATGTCAATTTCATGCACGTTTTCAAATCTGACATGCACACAGGCCTAAAGCTTAATCAATTTACTACAAAAAGTATTTGTATCTTTTGTTTTTTCTCAAAAGTGCACGCTTGCCGAAATATTCAAAGCCGAATATCGTCTGGAGTCGAATTGACCCTGTGTGCATTTAATGATTCGCTACGGAGGTGTGCACCCTAAGGGTTAATAACATAGTACGTAGGTATGACTCCCTAAATTATATAGGTAAAATTTCAAATAAATCGAAATCTACAACAGGGGGTGTCCCAGCTGTACGTGGCCATTTAAATACTTTCTTTTTTTCTTTTTTTAATATCTGAATCTGATATTATTTTTTTTTAAAAGAAAAAAAAAAAGAAATAAAATGTTATTACGATTAATAAAGTATTTCATGTGGTAAATGTTGAAAATACTTTCACGAGTCATTTCAGATAATACAACTTCTAAAGAAAACGTTTGCGCAAGTTTGTTCGTTAACGAGAAATAAACTAGAAATTATCGAAGCTCCTTTCTTGAAAAAAGGTGCTCTTTTTTTTCTTCGATCTTATCAAAGGAAAGAAATTATCTGAAGTAGAAAGGAGTATGACAAAGGTAAAAAACTAAAGGAAAGATCCTTTCTTCGAAACTATGAGAGAAAACGATGAACAAGATTGAAGGGACTTTATCGGTGAGTTTAAAAAGCTACGCTGACAGATACAAGCCCAGATATCGTAGAGTAATTCATGTATATGGCATGGAGGAGAAAAGCTTTTCCTTTTCTTAGAGGCCCTTGCCGCTTGATAAAGACTTTTTTTCTGGCTGTACAGAATCCTGAAATGAGAAAATGAATTTTCCATGAGACGCGCGTTTTCTCGAGTTCAAACCACTCCCAAAGAGTCATAGCTTTCACGTTGAACAACGCTATTCGAAAGATCCATCTTTTTCTAAGTGAAAACGGTCGTAATAAAAAGGAAAAATAATGGGACAAGAAAAATTGCATATTCTTGCTAAGAGAAATATTATTCTCAAAATCAGAGTTAGTTATCGATTGGACATTTGAAATGACGCGCCTTTCGAAGGATTACCAAATGACGAGGTGCATCGCACAATGCTACATGCATATGAACAAGTTTAATTTTTTGCAAAATTAGTACTTCAGGGTTTAAGATGTTGCTGACATTGAAAAAAAATATAAATATGCATTTGGTTCCACGTGGAACTATGGAATTGTGGAACAGTCAAGTAGGTGTACACACATGTATAAACTTGCGTGCACATTTTAGTAGACATGCTGCGAATGGAACGAACATTCGCCGCCGACAAGCTGTAGGTTCTCCACTCAATGAATGATTTCCGTGCAGCGTTGCCACATTAGGTCTATGTGTTCTGCACCCGTTACCCCCTTCGACGACTATCACCCGTTACAGACAGTTTATCCTTTCCTCCACCGGTCTATTAAATGTTATACAATTACATTTTCTAGGCCGATCCAGTCCTCGTCGTATTTACGCGCGAGTGTTGTAATATCGAAATACACTAGGTGCTTCGTAAACGCGTCATCGCTTCCCGGAATCAGTAATGAAGCTTAATTGCTAACAGGAAAAAAATCATCTTCGACCATTTCACCTTCATCTGTCTATTGATTATATCTGTTTTAATTCGTTGACAAACAAATTGGTTGAAATGTTCAAATTACGAAGAGGAATATTACAAACTCCAACATTTATCTATATTAAATGTCAAGAGATATCTAATCGACAAATAAGAAATAAGAACAAAAGAAAAAGTTTCGTTGGGTAGGTCAGAAGTAATAAAATGACGTCAGAGTGTACCCAATTTCTAAGTAAAGAACACTGCCGAAAGGTGGTGGATGGGACTTAACGAGGTCGTCTCGAAGAACGGAATGCCGTCGTGGTTACTATAATCATAGTCGTGGTTGTCGAGAGGATATGGGAGAAGGCCGATCACGTGTCGGGACAAACAAACCGATCATCAATCATCAGCGTTCGGAACACACGTGACTCAGAATCAATCGGCAACGTTGCAGGAAAGGCGCGGTCGCGATATTCTGCTTTTAGTTATTCGTCACGAGTTTCATAAATCCGGCTCGAATAAGTTTCCTTTTCTATGGTAAAGAATAAAGCAGAAGGTTGGAAGGTACCTATAGGAAGAGAAAAAAAAGGGCAAACAAGAAGAAGTGGGGAAGGTAAGTAAGACTACTCGGTTGGATTTGGAACAGTTTTTCCTAACTGCATAATCGTTTACCCATTGTCTTTCTACGGAATGTCAGTAATTTACACCGTGGAACGAAACGCATTCCTAGAAAGTCGATAATAAATGCGAAAGAGTAAAATAAGAAAAGGAAAATGTAGGTGTTTCGTTATGTTGGCACGGTGAATCGTAGACGAGGTTCTTCGGAAGTATTCTTCTGTACTCACCAATGACGGTATTCGCAGCAACCTCCTTGGCCGCGGCCGCTGCTGCAGCAGCAGGCCCGTGAGCCAGAAAATCGCTTAGGGATAAGGAAGACGCGATGATTTGTCGTTTCTCTTCGAAGTTTAAATAATCTAGGCTATTGCTCCGTTGAGGTGTAGGGGCGATGGTTACGGTCTTGGTAGGGTGATACTGTTGTTGTTGTTGCTGCTGTCTATGCTGTTGCTGTTGTTGATGCCGTTGTTGCTGCAACTGTTGATGATCATGATGATGATGATGATGCTGTTGCTGGTGCTGCTGATGCTGTTGAGCTTGTTGAAAATTACTTTCGTGAGAAGGAACAAGATTATTGTTACTCCTCTCGTTATTGGACTCGTTGTTAGCATTAGTAGCCGAAGTTGGCACCAAATAAACTCCGCTAACCCTGACCGACATTTCCCTTCCCAATCGTTCCTTCGAACGTTGTCCTCGGCGATTCTTTCTCCTCCAGGGTCTGAGGATCGCGACGAGAGCCGGCAACGGAGCTACCGGATGGCCCTTTTCGATAGCACAGGGAACATCCTGACGCACGGCTGCTCGAGTGGTCGGCTCGCGTCGCGCCTTTCTCTTGCTGTCTTGCGACTCCACGGCTCGATTATTCAAACTATCAAACGAAAAATCCTCCTCCTCCTCCTCCTCCTCACCCTCCTCCACCACCTCCTTCTTCTTCTTGCCGCTACTACAATTATTTATTCCTTCCCTTTCGATATCCCTTTTCCCGGGTCCTCCTTCTCTTTCCCTTTTGTCTTTCACTGAAAACTTCACCAACTTCCGCGACGGAAGTTGCTCGAAAATCAGCTTTTTTCCTGTCGTTGTTGTTGTCGTAGTCGTCGTTTTTACCTTTATTACTATTTTTCCCCCTATACAGTGTCCTTACAAATTTTAGACAAATTTAACTAATGGGATAAAAAAGCTGATTATTTCTTCGTTTTGTTCTCTGTTTGATGAAGTTGTTTTATCGACGATCTTTCTTACACTTTCCCTAACACTATTCTCCAAATACTACACGTTTCACGTTTTTCTACGTAGTAGGAAAGAGAAAAATTTTCTTAATCGACACCACTAACGCCGGCCGGCCAAGGTGTCGCCGTTTCAGTCGTTATCATCATCATTATCGTCATCGTCATCCTCATCGTTGTATGAATAATAGTTTGCATTGTGCACAACACTACACAACACAACAACACAAAGATTATCTTTTATTCGTATATTACAATGCTCGAAGAGAGACGCAAAGAACCTTTGCTCCCACGCCTTTTGTCCTCTCCTCTCCTCTCCTAGCCCCTCTCCACGATTACTTATAAACGTCAACCATCCGACGATTTTAATTGGTCGATCTTAACGTGCTGCTCACGTTAGAATCGGTTAACGTGACGCATCGCGTATAGAAGTATTTATTCTCATACTAACGTACACGCATTTAATATATAAATATATATATGCGTGTGTATGTGTGTCGATATTTGGATTTACAAAAAGTCAAGTGGTGATTTACAAAAAAAAGTCAAGTGCCGTTTTACAAGTGTCAAGCTCGGACAATATCTTTGAATAATATTTACATTATACTACGAACATTGTATATGTATATATATATATATATATATATATATATATATTATGTGTAAGATGATAATCTCAATTGCATAAGCTTTTTCTTTCCCTTTAAACTTGTTTTAACTATTTTGAGTAAAAAAATCTTTAAAGAAATGCGATTAGTAGTATACGTTCGCGGAATTTATAAATACTATTTGCAGAAAGAGAACAAAGGTATATAAAATGAAGACCTTGACCGTGCTACCGGGAAACTTATTATGATTTACGTGTTTTTTTTTAAAGAATCAAATCAACGTTTTGCGAAAAATAACCATGACCAATGAAAAGAGTTAACATGCAATAAATTCCTTCCAAAAAATAGTCAAAAATGATCAACGACATTGATCAAAATTTAGGGACCAATTCATAGACGAATTTAATTAATAAAAAAAACTAGACGAGATAGAAAGTGCATTTGCATCGTATGCAATCTTCAACTACAAAAGCATCCCCTAGGCTCCAAATTTTGGTAAACGATACCTAAATCGAAACATTATCTACATACATACGAACATTCGAAATAATTGAACAATAATTGTTAAAAAGTATATCGTCTGATGGTGGTTTCTCTACTTATTTTTTTACACTTTGAAAGGATCAAATTAAAGAGAACAAAAGAAGTATGTACGAAGAGTTTTTTGTTAAAAGAAACGGAACATCATCATCATCATCATCATCATCATCATCATCATCATCATCATCATCATCATCATCATCTTGTAAAAGCGGATCGAGAATTTTCGGTGATCTTCGTGTTTCTTCTATCCCGTTCTTTCTCTCTTACTCCTTCCTGATTTCTTTTTCAGTAATGGCAACAACACAAGAGACAACAGAGAACGGTGGCGGCCGGCAAGCGAGAGACACCTGCGTGCCGGCGGTAATGTCGGCAGGTGAGAGAACGGCTAGAATGAGTAAACGAGAGAAAGAGAAAGAGAGACAGAGAGAGAGAGAGAGTGAGAGAGAGAGGGAAAAAGAGGGCGCGCCGATGATAGATAAACACAGAGTATACTACGCGCATACTCACTACGATATTACGAGGACGTAACACGACGTTAAACACGCGCTACGCCGAGTCAAACTTTTTCTTTGTGATAGGTGGTAGAAGTAGTTGCAGTATTAATAAATAGTAGCAGTCATAGTAATAATAATAAAAAATCGACGGATTTTGTTTATATCGAGGAAAAATGTAGCAGGCACAGAGATGGAGGGCAGAATTTCATGGTCGATTTGTTTTTTGGGCGAAGCCGCGACTACTATTACTATTACTATACAAATACTATTTATTACAAAGACCGCGACGACGACAACGACGACGACGACAATGCCGACGACGGACGAAGCAAGAGTCCAATGAACGAACTCACTCACGCACGCACGCACCCACCCAAACACACTTTTTTGCTACTTCACAAAACAGCAGCAACAGACACTACATTTTTGGCACATATAACATCATGACACAAACACGCACGAGAGGCACAAAGAAGAGAGAGTCCATCATCCATTATTTTCTTTCTTTATTCCTGTTTGCGGAAAGTACGTTTTTGTAACGTACTTGTTGCAAATCCGAAAAAGAGGATGATTCGTTTCCTCTCGTCGATGATGATGCACACCGGACAAGTTCTGACGTCTCGCGTTGCCTGGACGGATCCCCGACGGAATTAATTGCAAGCGCACGGGACGTGGCGTACAAACAAACGTTGTAGTAGTGCTGAGAGTAGAAAGACAACCACGACCACGACCACGACGGTGGCGTAAGCGAGCATGGAAGAGAAGAAACGGGCAAGGTGGGAGACGTACAGATGGATGGACAGATAGAGTAAGCGAGACAGAGAGATGGGATGCGAGAAGTAAGGAGTCACCGATGGAGGAGTAGGAAGAAAATGATGATGATGACGATGATGATGATTATTATTATTATTATTATGATTACGATTATTACGATGATGATAAAGATGATTAAGATGAGGAGGAGAAGGAGGAAGAGGAAGAGGAGGAAAAGGAGGAGGAGGAGAAAGAGGAGGAGGAGGAGAAAAAGACGACGACAAGGACACGAGCATACCACGAAACACACACCGAGCAAGACTCGAGAACACTGAGGGCGAGCTTGCGATCGCAGCGCCACGAGGCGCCACTTGTCCACGTTAACGACCACGGGCCGATGCTCCGTCGGCCCGTGTTTAAATGGTGGGGAAGACAACTCTATTCGTCGTAACTTTTATCCTCTCCCCTTACCCGCAAGGGTGCATTCATTTCTTTCGATATTCACACATTTTCACTTTGGTAAAATAACATCCTAACTAAATTTCTTAACTTTATCTAAATTATTCGAAATTTCTCAATTAGATTAAAAGTACACTGAGATCGAAAGGAAACATCCTTCTTGCCTTTATTGAATTTTTATGATTCTCCTCTAGCTAAAAAGCACACATAAAAAAGAAAACAAATGAATTCCCCCTGAAAAACATCTGAATTAATCAGAGTTATAACGAACGAAGGATACTATCGTAGAAAACAACGATCGATAGTCGCGTTCGATTGCTTTTTTTCTGCAATCGATTCTAAATACTTGGAGCTCGAGATAGAATTTTGCCGGAGGCAAACAACACACGGTGTTTCTTTCTTTCATAAGGTACTAGAACTTTCATTTTGTGCAAGGAGCACAAACAACAGATCAAGAGGGAGAAGCAGCATCGAACACGTTAGAATTGAAAAGACGACGCGTTGTTATGGGGAGTGACGTGGTGCACGTGGTATTTCCGAAGCGTCTAGACTCGCTAATTTAAACCGACTCTCGCGAATCTACGCACTGAGGACAACGAAGACGACTACTACGTTGGTTCAACTCCCTCAGTTTAACAATTGTCCAACTAACAGTGAACTATGAGAAACATGGTTGCGTCCACGACCTGTTTTAATCCTATCTTCCTTTACCTTATTTTTCAAATATATTTTTCGTTCCAGAGAACAACGAGTTACAGATGTAAATTCTTGGTATCAGAAAAAAATTGGAAGTTCCATAAAGCGATAAGAGAGAGAGAGAGGGGCTGCTGCTGCTGTTATTTTCCCCAGGGAACTGAACAAATCATTTATAGAATATACATATACGCAGTGTCAACTTTTTAAATATATACTTTTTCAATAATGTACTCGTACCCCAGATTGTTCTGTAAAATAAAACAATAATTACAGTGATGGAATTCGCGCCTGAAAAACGTTGATAAATGGAAACGAAATATTTCAAAAATATATAGAGAATAAATAAGAAAAATCATATATATATATATTTTAGTTGGTAACTGTTTGCTAACTCCTAGAGACATTCGATGATTAATCACATAATCCTAAGTAAAAGTTGTATACCAAGGTTATTTCTTCCCTTCGCTTAGATCAGTATTTCCTTCCTCATAAGGCAGAAAACGTAATATGAAATATATGTACGACGAAGTGGGTTTCCTCGGTGATAGATTTTAGTTTTCCAAGAAATTTATAACGCTCTTATTTAATAATAGAAACAAAACCAGGCGGTGGTGTTTCTTACCCATCCATTTAATTTTACTGACGCGTGAAGCTTCTTCTTCACTTGCATTGTAGTGAACAAACGCACTCTCTCTTTCTTTCTCTCTCTCGGTATGTGTATTGTATTACTATTATAATTTAATATAAAAATGATATAATGATTATAATTCATTATTCGACTTTGAAGTTACGATAAGAATAATCGTAATGCCGTTCGTTGACCGTAAGGATCACACACGCTCGGGAAGTGTTTGTTAAAATAATCTTTTATCATTGTAATAAAATAATGAGAATTAAATCGACAAGAATATATTTTTAAAAGCACTAAACGTAAATTACATGAAAAAATAAACTTTGATAAAGAGTATATTATGTATTTTCAGTTATTTCCTCGTATAAACCTTTCGATTATTGATCATATTATAAATGTTTTATCAATACTTTTATTCTGTTATTATTATTATTATATATATATCGATTTTTATAAATAATTTCTCGAGGAGGGTTACCTATAAGCCGTGATAGTTTTTCTTCGTCGTGTACGCAAGAATTAATCCCTTCGATTTAACATCGAAGAAAGGCTCGCGAGATAAAAATAAATCAAAATATCGACTTTGTCTTTGTAGCTACGAGCTTATCAATGACGTTGATGAATATAATATACCGGGCATTGATTTAATTTGTAAATATAATTACAAAAAAAATTCTAATCATCGCATTCGATAAAATATTTATTATAATATAATTATTCTTCTTCTTCTTCCAACACGATGAAAGATTATCAACAAGTTTTCTTTTCTTTCAATAAAAAAAAAAGAATCGTCTCGCAAATATCGCTAAGTTATACCTTCCGTTTCTCGTAATAATAATAATAATCATTTTGTAATCAACTTCAATCAAAATATTTTCTTATTCTCTAATCGTATTTTAAAAAGCGTCGTTCAAAAGAAAGTCTAGCGAGATTCATGCAACTTGTACTACTTTGCATCTTTCTAAGAGAACGGTTAATCTTTATTTCTATCTTATTCTTCTCGTAGACATTAAAATTACATTCTAACTAGAACCGCAAGAAACTTTTTTCCCAATCTCAAAGGATATTGCAACGATTTCTATTTCAGTTGAGCGTAGGTACCAAATAACACAATTTCTCTCTCTCTCTCTTTCTTTTTCAGTCTATAAATGAAAAAATAAAAATAAAGAAAGGAAAATGGGGGGGGGGCGGGGGGATTAACGGAAACACGGATATATTCACTTGCACGGAAAACGTTCCGCGAGTATCCCATTCGACGAAATCAATGACCCTCGGCCCCGACCGATTTACTTTTATTCTTTCCTGCAATTGCAGTTGCATTTGCAGTCGGTATTCGCAGCAATTGTCAAGAATATTGCGACGATAAAAGTAAGATACTTAAAAGAAGAATTTCAAGATAAGTATATTTAATATAACAGTATGGTGATCATTTTTAATAGTTAACTGTTGGTAGAAAATGATCGAAAAATGTGTGGTAAAAAAGAAAAAAAAAGAATTAACTTAAAAAAAAAAGGAAGGAAGGCAGCAGGTATAGTTCGGGAATGCGAGTTCTTTCGATGGTCTAGACGTTCAACAGTAGTATTTCTTATTTTATTCAATATCAACGCCACTTTTCTATGTCGATATACCGTTGTGCATCACCAATACCACTGAGTGAGTATTTTCTCTCGCTTTGTCTGGTTATATTGTCGAGTCAACGAAACCTTGCCGGTTAAGAACGTGCCTTCCTTTACATAGAAATGTATAAGAGTGTATTGTATAAGTGAATATATACAATACAAGACAACAACAGATATATGTGGAAAGTAACTGCCGTCGTCATCACCGTCTTACATTCTTCAAGACGTGCTTCAATTTGCTGATAGGACACAGAAAGAAAGAGAGATAGAGAGAGAGAAAAAGGGCGTGGAGTTTTTCCTCTTGGAGGATGAACTACGAGAGGAGGAAGCCACGAACTTAAGTTTCAAAAAAAAAAAAAAACGAAGAAAATCATCATGTGTAACTTGCCGAAGAACGACAGACGATTCTTTAAAAAAAGAATTGTTGTGGGAACAAAATTATTATTATATTTATTTTATTATAATTATTATTATGGTTATATATATATATATATTTATAGTGCTACTACTTTTTTCTGTAAGATATATATTATCAAACTAAAAATTTTGTAAAATTATATATTCAAATGAAATACATCTTAACGCTGAGTTACGTTCAAAAGTATTTAAATACGTAACGAGATAAAAAACAAATAATTGAAGTTTTACTTGAAAATATCTGTTAAGAGAATGATTGTAAATACTCCTCCCTTCCCAATCTCTTCGAAACTTTTCTCTAACAGAATGAAAGTGTTAATGCGCTAAAAGTTAACTTTTATTTATAAAACCTTGTATACAGAGTTTTTTATTCGAGTCCTGTGTTAATAAAACCACTTTTCGTATTTTCTTCCTCTTCATGTCTTTTATCTTTCTCATCCATTTTAAATTATATAAAAAAAGCGAGACAAGAAATGAAGAATTTAGTTATTCAAGCAAAGATAGGAGAAAAGAAAGAAGATGGAAGAGAAATAAAATTGAGAGAGAGAGAGAGAGAAAAAAAATAAAATGGATTAACATGGATTCACTTCATATTCAAAGATAATCTTTGAGGCTTCGAGTGAAGCACCTATAGTACTCGTGACTCGACGATACAAACACTTAAACCCTTAAGCTTTATTATGCAGATGAAACTATCTTGTCATCCGTGTAAAGCTCTTCACTCTCTCTCTCTCTCTCTTTTTCCCATCTATCTATTATACCTATACAATCATGCACCGAAGTTATGTGATAGGTGGGACCGATGAAAATCACGCAAGAAGTCGGTATACAACTTTGTATCTGGCAATAACTATCGATCCACGTGCATATATCATCATACACACATACAACCAATTAACGTTAGAACTTTCCATATTCTGACATTGAATTTCAGTTCAACTGATCGCACATACAGTTATTTTATACTCTTGGGACCACCCTTGCATTCCTTACACGTATAGTTTGTATTATTATAATTATCCAGTTTAGTTATAAATAGTATTTTTTGCTGACGTACCTAATTTTCGTTTTATTTGTATGTCAAGGGGTTAACTAAACAACACCGATCTAACGGGAGAATATTCGGAGAAAAAAGGTTGACATTTCGAAACAATCGATCGTTCTTAATTTGACTGGCGCACTTTAACGTGCAGAAAAAGTATGGAAAGGAAAGGAAAAGAAAACATATATATATATATATATATAAATAATATAATATGCAAAGTAACATACCGTCTTTTAGAGGACCAAATCGCCAGAGACTCATTCTAAAGTTGAATTAAATATGTTGAAACGAACGATCCACAATCTCGTCGCATCACCAGGATGTTCATTTAAAGTTTTAATTGTCAATGTCTTTTAAAAAAAAGAAAAAAAAAATATTCGAATCATTGAAAATTCGACGATTAAAATCGCACGATCAAATTGTTCCCAATGAATGAACGAACGAACCTTCGAATGATAATCCAATCAATGAAAATGTTTCCCTCGTCACTTATTTTTCATCCAAATTATGTTTCGAGCGAACATTTTAGGGAAAGGAAAAAACACGCACACAAAAGTAACGTTGGTGCACTTCGGGTTTATATTTTGTACGTCCACTTCGAAGGACTCAATTCTGCCTAATCCATCGCTATTTCTCCAATTAAGGTATTTTCGTCACGTGTTTCAATGCACACTTGTATCACTGATTATCATGATATGTTCCGGGCTATAAAGAAACACAAAATTATCGAGTCGTTCATTTCCCTTTCCTTCTTTCTTTCGTATTTTCGGTTCCTTCGGGAATGGGTAATCTCTCAAAACTTCATTTATTCTATTCACTTGGTATCATCTAATCTACATAACTATGACGATACAACGAATTCTTTTTAAAAGTTCACGATTAAAAACCATATGAAAGGCACACCACCTTTCTCACTTTTCGAATGAGAGAGAGAACTTGAGTGAGTCTGCTTTTTTTGATGTCAGTAATTAACATAAGTCAAGCATGACTTACTTCCTACGAGTCTCTTCCTTGTGTCCCACATGTTCATACAAAAATAAGATAACAAAAGTACCATAGAAACCACCATATAACATCTACATTCTTTCGAAAAAAAAGAAGAAAAAAACCCCCCCTTCAAAATATATCTCTCGTGCACTTTTCCTTTACTCGATTATCAGTTTGCATTTATTCAAAAACACAGTATTATTAGACTTTTCTAATAATTCACTGAATTAATCCTCGAATCACCCTGCGTAGGCACCAACACAAGAAAAAAAGGAAAACTTTCAAAAAAGATGAACCTTTTTATCTTCCCAACTGGACAAATCTAACCATAAGAGAAAGTAAGGGGTGAGAAAAAAAAACAAAGGAAAAAATAGAAAGAGAGAGAGAGAGATAGAGAGAGAGAAAGAGAGAAAAAGAGAGAGAAAGAAAGAGGAAGAGACTGGCTTCGTGTACGGCGTTCTCCGTTATACTGAAGTCGACCTACTCATAGTGTTTACATCGAAGAGAAGTGTGTCGACGTTAGCACGCCTTGGTGGGCTTCCGTCGATCCAGCTATACCAACACGTTAATACGGTTCGCCAGCAGTACTTAAGCCCGGTGAACTGTCCCCTTGATGATGACGACGACGACGACGACGACGACGACGAGAATGGCCCGGCACCGGCACCGGCATCGGCTCCAGCACCGGCTTTGTGACCAACCGACCAACGGATGATTGGATTGTATATGCCGCACACCCTGTTATTTCCCCACAATCTATAGACGACTGTTCCGTTCTTAGCTATTACCACCACAACCCTGAATCCCTTGATTACCACCCCGCGGTGACATAATCTCGTTGAATGAGTCCTTCGATACGAAAATAGATATACTAAATTGATCATTTTTATTTGTCTTTATTTCTTTATTTATTTCTTTTTATTTGACTATACCTTTTCATAAACTTAACAAATGATTTTTATTCATATATAAATGAATAAAAATGATAAAATATATTTCCTATATAATTAGTTTTATAAACAAAAAAAAGTAATGAAAAGAGATAAGCATTAGAGTAACTTTCCAAATGCAAAGATACACAACACTCTCGAGTTTGTAAACCACTTGTAAGTGCTTATCGATGCTAACCTAATAACGATAATCGATTAATCCAAGCATTGACTCTCTCCTAGCTATGCGTAGGATTATATATAAGCGACACGGCTTCCGTCCTCCATAAAAAAGAACAAGAAACAAAGCAGGAGACTAAGAGAGAGATAGAGAGAGAGAGAGGTAAAAAAAGAGAAGAAAAAATAGGAACGATGGTATTGGATTTTCATCGAAAGCCAATGGAAAATAGGTATTTAGCGCGAATGAATTGAGAACGTTATTGAATATCGCTTTTTAAGTGATTACATAGTGATTGCACACATATTTCCCGCCCCCTCCCCCCTCCCTCTCTCATTCCTTTATTTTTTTTATTGACAATGATTATTTTCGCGCTCTTCGTTACCATAGTCAACAAAATTTTCCTCCTATTTTCTTTTCTTTCTACCATCCATCTTACGATGAGAATCATGTAACGTATGAGCAAGTTTAATAAAAGAGAATGGTATGTAATTTACATTCTCAACGAAAGCAAGTAACCTTTCATTTATTACTTAACATTTCGCATACACGTATATATCAATACACATGAATCAAATAGTTTATTACGGCTGTTTATCCATGACCATCCCATATAAAAAATTGTTGATTTTCTTAAAGGCCAGATCGGATAATATCTGCAACACAATTGTTATCTGATAGATTAATCAAATGTTTTATTCATTTGAAAATAAATAATTTGAAGAATTTTCACTTCTCACGGTCCAGAAAAGTATTAATATTAAAGCAAGATAAAAAATGACCTGTCCAATGATAACACCTGACACGTTTTTTACATATTCGCAAAATTGCAAGTCGATCGGTTAAGAAGTTTCAGAGAAAAATGCACGCGAAGGTTTTGAAAAAATGTTCTTCGAAGTTTAACATGCAGTCGTAGTAGTTTCTATGGGTTATTTTCATAAATTTTTCCCTTGGAAATTTTCAGGACACATTTTGAAAATTTCCCTCCCAAAAACTACACGAAAGAATGTGCGAACGAAAAAATACCCACCCACATTTCTACCACTGAAGGTAGAAAAGTTTGGACTAAATAAAGTCACGTGTCAAAGTTAAAAAATAGAGCAGAGGACTCGTTTCGTTCGTGTTTGTTCGTTGACGAGATGAATAAAAGAAAATAAGTAAAAATGAAAAATAAATCATAGGAGAGAATGGAAAAAAAAGAAAATAATTTTCTTCTTCCGTTCGCATTTGATTAACGAAAAATTCAGTCGAGTTTCCAATTAAAATTCATACGCTATCAGGATAATATTACTGCGACTTGACATAAATTGCACACTTTGAAACTTGTTATAATGTTCTACACAAAAAAACGAACTACGTTCCATACGGTAAAACCGAACTAATAGCAAGCACTTTACATGTATATATTAATGTACACATATGCGTGTTGCAAGCGTACTCGAATGTGTTGCAATTTGATACAAACTTATGCATACGTGTTAACACGTACGCGGAGTAAGAAAAAAAAGGAAAGAGAAAAAAAAGCGGACATTCCTTTTACCGTGATCTTAATTTTTTGTCTTACATTAAATCGTCTTAAAGACATAAATTCAAGGAATGTAATTAAAGTGTTCAAGTATTAAACAACACTCGTGAACATTGTTAATGAAGATATTACAAGATTTTATAAAGCATATATAGATAGATGATGCTAAAATCAAAATAATTATAACAAAATCTCTCGTTAGATTAATTTGTATGTAATATCGTTCGTTTAACTTCTCAGTATCTATGAAACGAATAAAAAGGTACTAATTGTTCTCGAGAATTGTCCTTGGTGTTCTACAACTAATAAACGAGTTTAGTATATATACTAAACTCGTTTATTATATATATATATATCATTGACAATCTCAATGACTATGTCGTTAAGATCAAGGAATATTGCAGTTCTAATTGTATAATTATCGAGATTTTATATAACTTAGCATCCCTTATAAAATGCATTAATGAAAGTAAACTTGAAATATCATTGTAAGTATAGGAATAAATATAACTAGAAAAATATTTCACATTTTGTTCGTTATTATTATGCGAAGAAGAAAAAACAAAAGGAAAAGAATTTTTTGTTATAAAATAGTAGATGTACATTTGTCAATTTAATTTTATTTTATATTTTGAAAATTGGATTAGTAATTTTAATAAAATGTTTCGGAACGCAAGAAAGCAATTTAGGTAGATCTCAGATTTGAGAAAATTCATTAAGGAAGTTAAACGATCGGATAAGATATTCATTATTTTATAATTACACGGTGAAGTTGACTTAAAACACGTTATGATACGAGCACGAATTTAATGCGGCTATTTATATAACGATAAATATAATATAAATATAATTTTCATTTAATTTCATTCATAAAACAATACATCGTACACGTTTAATTTGTTTCCATTAAAGGCAAGAAAGACAAAACGATCTAACAATTCTTATTATCGCCAAAGAAATTCACGTTCTCGACCTCTTCCAGACATTAATATAATAATAATAATAAACGTAAAGAAAATATCTTGCAATCATTCCGAGAATTTTTATTTCAAATTCGCCTTACTAATCTTATTTATGTTCTGACCATGCACGTTTACACCATTAGTGTACCATACTAGTTAACAAGATCGCTCATCGTTCTACCACATTTCCTAAAAATCAAATTAACGAGCATTCGTAGTAAGGCCAACGAAATATTCCATACACTTTGTTATTCTACGAAGGATATATAAGGAAAAGAAATGCAATCTATCGATGCAAAAGTGCATGATCAGTGCATGCTGAGTTATCCACGTTTGTCGAGAACAACAATCAAAATAATGCAATTTTGAAACATGAAGAATACGTTTCTCATTTGTATTTTCCTTATTTTTGTCGTGATTGTTCGTTCCACACCAATTGGTAAAACATTCTATTATTACACAAATACTTTTGAATAAAATTAAAAGATTTTCGGAGATGGGTTTAGTATTAAATAAATGTTTATCTATGAAAATAATGAAAATTGAATAATTTTCTTCTTGCATAGGCGATCGAGAAAGCAGACGCTATTATCCGTTGTTTTGGTACGGAAAAACTAACTATCGGAATTCTAATCTTTATCGTAACGTCAAATGGTCACTTGAAAACTTGAAGAGAAGGTCAACAACTATATCTTACGTTGCTATTGGGTGAGTCATTCGTATTTTGACGAGATTTCAAAAGGAAGGTATTCTAATATGTCCGATTGACTCATCAATAGTTTCGATTGTATGTTTTCAGAAGTGCGTGGGGTCGTTAAAAAGAAAAAAAAATGGACGAAAAAGGTTCCTAAAATCGACGTTTTCTTTCATCGGTTAGAAACGACGAAAGAAAAATAAAATCAAACGATTGAAAAATAATATCACGTAAATTGTAATAGACTTTAAACATGAACGGTTATTAAAAAAGTAACTATACCAAAAATAAATCGTTCTTCCTGTTTCCTGGTAATTGAAGGTAATATTGATTGGCATATCGGACCAATAATCGGACCGTTCTTGAGAATATAAATTTAAAATTAAATAATTATTATTAATAAATAAGTAAAAGTGTATATATATATAAAGATACATCCTTGTGATATATAAAACGGAATGGGAAAATGATTAGTGTAGAATTGAAACTCACCGTGAGAATAAATGGGGAATTCTCCATCGCTGTGACTATGGGTTAACATCCCAGTCGAGTAGAATTGCCAGAGTGTTCTCTTTCTGTTTTCCTCGGAGGTACCTGCTAGAACCTCGTCGTCATCGGCGAGGCCCAGCAGGCTCACTACTCCCGAAAGCGACAGATTGAAATCCAAACAAAGTTGACTTTTTTCTTTTTATTTTTGGTTTTGCTTTTGGTTTTTCAAACCTTTCGAATATTCTTACAAATTTTATTCAACCAAAAGATGATTTGTCGAACCAACTTTTTCAACAATTATCAAAATGAGATATCCTTTTTGAATCCACGTTGTTATTGTTGCTGTTGGCGTCGTCTTGTCGTTAATAAAACAACGATGAATATTTGAAACACTTTTGTTCACATAAAAAACTCCTAATACGTTTTCTAAGTAAGTTTTGCATTATGATATGATCGTTATCATCACTGTCATTGTCATTAACGTGATAATATAATCAAAATCGAATGAAATGTACATAAGTGTCATATCTAAAATCGATAAATTCGTTCGCACTATTATTATTTTTTTATGAAAATTATTCTATTCCACTTAAATCAATCAAAATGAGATTTTCACACATTTCAACAAAAAAAAACAATTCAATTTTTATTTCTTCTTCAGATCCTTTAATCATCTTCTTGTTGTTTCGATAACGCTCCTCGGTTCGAGTTTCAAAAAGTGATTCTCGTACATTTTTCAAATCTTTTCCAACAAAAATACAAAATAAATTTAAATCAGAACAAATAGTATACGTAAAACGTTATGCGAAAAGCAAAGTTCTCGAGTACGTAATGCAACTTTCAAGGAAACCAATGAATGATTCAAATGCCGAGGGGAAAGTCCTTACGTTTTATTGGATGTTGTGTGACATACCTGTCGCGGTACGATCACGATCGATTCTAATCTCGATAATACAATAATGCACTTCTCGATTAATCGAATTTAATATTCGATATTCCTGCGCGTAAACAAAAAAACTCTCTCTCTTACTTTCACTTATTCATTTTATCCAATATAAAATAATAGAAAATAAAAGGATAATATATTATAATTATTTTTCGATTAGATCGATGAAAACGTAGATCATATCATAACGTTTGCAATATATTAAAATTATTGCTTTCAAATTGAGAGACATCGAACGATCGAAAGTTAAACCAACGAGATTCGCGGATTTATTTTCAAACCGTAAACCCATTCGAAATTTCTACAATGATGCTATTTATATTATGTCGAACACGTTCTTCTCTCAAACGAGTTAGTTGGTTGATCGATCGCAAGTTGGAACGGTCCAAGAGAGAAATTGAACCGCGCCTTTGTTGGCGGAAGGCCACCCTCTTTCTCGAGATAAATCGAAAGCGCAACGCTAATAACGAACACCAAATCATCTCCCACTAAAAATCAATCCTACTACCAACCCACCCCTCCCCCAACCCTCCTTTTCATAATTACGTATAATTACGTTCGCATATTGTATTCGTATTTCTCCTATGTATACATATATATGTGTGTATCGATTTTATTTTCTACGCTATTTTTTCTTTTTTTTTTAAAAAAAAACATCCCCTCTCATATCATTCGGAGGAATAACCGCTTGACTTTTTTTTTATTGCTTTAAAATATAAATAAAAGTAAGAGAAGAGAGAGAGAGAGAGAGAGAGAGAGAGAGAGAGAGAGAGAGAGAGAGAGAGAATATTTTCAACTAATTCGTAATAAAATATAATTTCAAAGAGAATCCATATTGTGTTTACGTGCTGCTGATGAGATTAAAACTGTTTCATGCAAATACTTTGGAAACTTAATTTAATTTCCTTTGAAAGCTTCGCGTAACCCACTCTCTACAATATTTATATATATAAAGAAAGGTTTTTTTTCTTTCAAGAAAGATGAATGAAAAAACTACAATGAAGTATATATATTTATTCTATTAAATATTAAATATCGTTTCTCCTATTTACCAAAAGAATTTGAAAATGTTCGTCTCGATGGAGGAGATCGAGTTATCCAGACAATCGATAAGGAGGAACGGAAAGTCGCGAACCGAGCGATCGACGAAACTGATGCACGTAATTTGCATCGAATAACGTTTCACTAACAAGGACAATACCAATATGTGTGATACGATTAACAAATACAAAAAAACACACTTATTCCCACATAATGCACCAGAAAAACAAATGCACACTTGATAATTCATTCCAATAGGATAATAATATATCAGACAGAATTCGATGAACAAACACACACACACTATAATTGTAAAATCAAACACGCGTTGTTTAAATATTATCTTCTTCTTGTATTTATCGAACTAGGAGGAGGATGAGAACAATCGAGTCGTCTCTGTGTGTGTACGTCTACATATATATATATAAATATATTTGTTTTTTTCTCGTGAGAAACGTGCGTCCTAAAAAGGGAAAGACGAAACGGGAAGGACTTTCGTCCAGGACGGGCTCGATGCGCGCACTGGGGATGAGAGAGAAACCGGGGAGCAACCCCGTGCCAAGTGTGTGTACCAACCAAGTGCCATGGCTGCGAGGGTGGAAGAGAGAGAGAGAGAGAGAGAGAAGATGATGGAAAAACCGAGGTTCAAACAGCGCAAGCTTAAAAGCTCTGCCGGCCTCGAAATATGCGCGTATCTCGTGGCCCCGGACCCACGCGCCTTTATATCTATTTTATCATATACCTTTTTTACATTTTTCTTTCTCAATCCAATCTACCAGTTTCCAAAATTCAAATGGACAGAATAAATACAAATATTCTCTTTTCCTTCCATCCCCCCGCCAAAAAAAAGAACGCCAAAGAGAGAAAAACCCGAAATATATTTCTGTCTTTTTCTCTCGCAAGCCCCGGCCCCCCAACCGCCCAATTCCCATCCCCTCTGTTCGCCTAGATCAGTGACCTGATTTCTCGTTAACCTTCGACCAATTCGACCTAATTCGACTAACGTCGTCGAATGCCGACGGTTCTTCCATTCCTTCTCCGCCCTACGACTTTTTTTCCCCCTCTTCTTTTCTTTTAGTAAAAGAATTTTAATAGGAATCGTTTTAGGAGGAATGCTTTCAAATAAAATGCAATTATAATTTTTGGTTTACTCCGAAAATTTCTTCGAGTAGAAATATATATATATATATATATATATATATATGTATGTGTATGTAGATTTTTCTAAAGAAGCTTTTCACGGTTAGTTCGTAGTACTTTCGAACGAAGGTCAATGGAGCTAGAAAATTCTTTTCTACTTTTGCTACGACGACGACGACTCTTAATGTGCCCGTTGGCATCATTTTTATGAAGCTTTCGACGAACGATACTTCCACGCCAACGAGAATGAAGAAAAGAAAGATAGAGAGATACCCCCTTAAGCTTCTTTTTCATTTCTTTTCTTTTTTCTTTCTTTCTTTCTTTCCACTCTTCCCTTGAAATTTATATCTAGCGCGTTAATGAGTCACGTTTTATGTATCCGGTTAATGTTTCGTATTTCCTTCTTTTTTTTCAGCCCCCCCTGAGTTTCGATTTACGCAGTAGATCCGTTCGTACATGTTGTTGTTGTTATTGTTGTTGAATTTCATTGGTATTCTATTGGAATGCGGATAAACCTGCTGAGAATAAAAAGATACGAACCTGCTGCTGATTCATAGATATTTCTCGACTTCTATCTAAACAAATAATCACTTAAACTCTTAACAAATTATTCTCAAGATGTATCTATAAATATATGTCGATGAAATTTTTGAAATATATTTAAAATATAGATAGTATTTGTAACAGTATATATATTAGGGGGTGATTCTTATATGGTGGTTTCTTTTCAGATCCCATATTAAAGACCACCATAATATATACACAAAGAAGAAACATATTGAAATGAAATGAATGATAATATTAATACAATAACTAAATGAATTTCGTTCTGTTCTACCATCGGTCGTATCGAATCGATCGTAGCTTTGAATTTCCGCAAATTCCATGGTATCACTTACCGGTATCGCCGTTAATTTGCGAGCTGGTACGTTCCTTTTCCACGTTGTCGCATGCTGCTACGGTCTTTGTCCTTTCATCCTCTAAAACAAAAGTATACTTTCGTTTATATATTGAATAATGATTACAATCTATAGCTTATATGCTATCTATATAAATGTGTATATAAGTCTCTTTGAAAAAACTAATTTTCATACAATCACTAAAGTTAAGTAACAATGGGTATGGTAATTACTTGAATACGTAATTTTTTAGAGGCAGTAAGGTAGTTTTTTCTTTTTTTTTTCGAAAGGTGGACTATATTGAGAAGGTGTTGTAGAAAAGTTCCTCAAACCAATAAACGACAACAATATACTTATGTATATAAGAAAATATTTTGGTTCTTATTTTATTATTATTCATTATAACTAAGAAAATATTTATAAAATATTGTTTACATTATAGAATAAGTACAATATATGTACAGTGATCCCTCCATTTACATGGATTCACTTTAATGCGCTTGAGTCCACAGTTCATATATCATTATGATGCATTGTGTGAAAACACAGATTCAAATAATCTCCAATTTATTTCGTAATACATATTTGAAAATACGGAGCAGATCCTTATTTTAAATGGCTTTTCGTGGTTCTATTTATGTTGTTTCCATTTACACTCCTAATATGTCATATGTCCCGGTAGATAAACCGTTCATGGAACCAACTCTATTAAGTGGAGAGATATTTTATTTCACATTGTCCCAACATTATTCTACGTTGGTACTTTATATCTAAATAGGATTTAAGGTGAATCATATGGACAGATATAAAAATATGACAGAATACCAGCGTCTTTTAAAAACATAGATTTACTTAATAAATATACCCAAGATGAAGCATATCCGGGACGGTGATTGAAAATTCGTTCGATGTTAATTTCATATGCTTTGGATTCCAAATATTTTGTTCGATAGGCCATAAACCAATTTTCATGTGATTTTTCTTGTTTTTCTCTAAAATCTTTTTCGAACAATCTTTGCCATAACCATGATTCTTTACATAACATGTTAAATTGATAGGAGCACTGTGAAAGCCTTGTTAATGAACGAGCATCTAACATTGCCAGAATCTTAAATTTCAATTCTATAGGTAAACCCTGAAGACTAGGATTGGTAATACCAGCTTCTGTTAAAATATCTGATCGTACTCCCATAATTATTTCATTTTTGAACCTAATGGATTGAAAATATACAGTGCATGTGATATAAATTTCATTTGATATTATACCTATAACAGATATTGATTTACCTATCCGATATTTCCTTAAGGTTCATAAAGCGATCATTAATGTGGTGTGGATAAGGATTCATATATTTGGTAATTCTTAGGGCAAGACTATATATATTCCTTTCTTTTGCAGTAGAAAAGAAATTAAGAATTAATCTATCTCCGGAAGATATGGCAATTAATTTGCATACCACATTAGGTAGATCGTTCAACACGAGTTTGATTTCATATGTATCTTCCCTAACCTTCCATTGACTTGGTGGTGTAAATTGCTTTTTTTTGTTGCTAAAATGTACATATTAATCAGTTATAATGTGTGCATATAAATATAGATCTGTAAACACGTATTCAACAATATATGTATATGATTTATATTCATATATATTACATTATTCGCATACGAATAATAAATATATAATACAATATATACTTATTATTGATTTATGAGATAAAATTTAAAGAAAAGATGCTCATACCCAGAAGATGTTTCTTCTAGTACATAAAAACCACATTCTGAGAAAAGAACAACAAACAAAGCGAGGAAATACTCATGTCGAGTTGTTGTTTCGTCCAATTTTTCTAAATAATCCTCCAGCGATAACGGTAATATGACAGACATACTAACTTTGTCTATATATGATCAAAATATATTTGTTATTTTTAATCGAATGAGAGAATATCCTAACCTCAAAATTTAATCACGCACGGTAGAACATTCGATACAGATTGTTTCTCGCAATGTCACTAACGAGCAAAACATTTACCAACTACTAGCGACATCTAATGTAAACATAAATATGGACATCATATGTTCCACAAATAAAAACAGATTTTAAAAATATTTAAATATATACACGTTTAGAGATCATTTTTATTTATATTTTTGTTAATAACTAAATGAACAAACAAATATTACGAAGAAACTGCATTATCATGCATTGATAAAACAAATCCACAATTATCGTTTCTTATTTTATGTAGAAATAAATTGTAAATTATAGACAATTTTTGTTCAATGCCCTAGAAACATAAAAAGGAAAAGTAACAGGATGTTAAAGAATCCGTCAAAGTAAATATCTAAACGTTATCATACGATAAGTTATCGTCCTCATTTTACCTTATCTAAAACTTTCCACTAATCGTTTATCCTTATCATACGTTGTGAAAGCCAACATTCGCATCGTCCTACGGATAATAGTTTCTCTTATCTTAATATATTACAATCGACCGAACGGATCTTGTCGTTGACATCATCATTGAAACATCATTATTGACAATTCCTTAAGAGAAGATCGTTTAGAAATCAAATTTACGATAGATTAATTAATTAAACTATCGATTTCTTTTTCTGTCTAAAACAACGAAAGAAACAAATATGTAAACAGACAAACAAAATGAGAAAGCAAATGTTTGTTTGTTTTTTGTTGATTTTGTAGTTGTGGAAGTTTTGTATCGAATCGAGAATCGCGTATGAATACACTTAAATCAAAGTTTTGATAAAATAAATCAGTTTCAATTGATAGATATGCAAGGGATCGACAAGAGAATATTATACACCATCGCGCGCGCGTCGCCATGCTATGTGCTATGTAAAAAGCATTTCCCAATCTCCCGTCCACCACCGGCAGCAATCTTTCTCTCTAACAGTGATGTAAGTCTGAGAAACGTTGTCCGGGCTTTTTCTCTTTACGGTATAATTGCTTTTCGCAATAGAGAATCATTTTTCAAATGAATCTATATTATATTTATGAAAACCATTCGATTTTCATCAATTTTCCCGCCCGAATAATCGCCGCGAACACATTCCCGCGGAAGAACCTTTGAAATTTGACTTTTGAATTCTCTTCTTTTCGATACTTCAATTTATCAACATTCACGAGAATATAAGTTCAATTTGACGATTAAGAAATATTCTATAATTATTGGCACAAACTTATAAGCGAATAATCGCTATTTAATTGACAAAAATATTCATGATAAAATATAAGGGACACACTATAAATATGATGACACATCGGAGGGAGGTCTCTGTATTTGTTTGTGACGTCATTCGATAATCGAAATAGTAGTGCGATAACCGACAATCGTTTGTCATTGTTATATTATTTATTCGAGATATTGTTTTATTTTATATAGATAAGAAAAATAATATTGTTCGTATCTCTAATTTATAATGAACATTTAATTATCTTCTAATATCTTATATGCAATATATCATTTTTTTAATGAATATATCGAAAACAAGTAATTGTATTATATAGAAATTTGCAATAATAAATAAATGGATATAAATGAAATAGAATATATATGTATATATTTGGATCGGGGTAATGTAAATTCTTATGACGTACCTGTCCGGCATGCAAGAGCGCTCCGTGCCACTTGTTGCATGGCCGCGCTCGACACTTCGGTTTGAATAAACTCCCCGAGAGGGGTACGGAATGTAGAAAATATTCTAGATTGGTTTTACTCACCAGGAATGGTGCATCTTATCGTCTCCTCTTCCTCGCTCGTCGTATCCGGTAATGTTGTTTGTCCATGAGACATGACACAAGTCACTAAACTTGACACTCCGGAGTCACACGATTCGGCCATTTTCAGGTTAATTCGCGTTAATCCGCACGGTGGCCACTTACCTCGTCGCATTCGAATCCGAAACCTCTTTTTCGAAACTTCCACGCATGCTTGGTGACTTCTCGTTGTGTATTTTTCTCGTCAGATGGCATTACGTGTCATAGAAATATAGTGCTGACACCTACCTGAAATATACGAAAGATCGTTATTACTATTGATTCCTATTGTAATACTTACACAATTTTCTTGCAAACAATGTTTTATTAAATTAAATATTACATTATAGAGATTATAAATAACTTCAAATATAAAACGATCTCTTGAAAATAATTTAAACGTATATAAAATTTCATTGTATTATATAAGAATGATAGATATGAAATATCTAATAATACTAGATTTAAGTTTCAGCCTCATATTAACAAGATGCATGCCTGATTGTACGTATGTCTTTTTCCTTCAATATTATAATATTATATATCGCTGAAAAGTATATCAAGATAAAAAATTGGTTTGCGAAAGCACATTAGTAATTTTCGTGCTAAAGCAATTAACTACTATTTGTGCGTTATCGATTATTTTATATTATATTTTCACAATTAATCTCGACAACGTTTGAAACCATTTTTATCCTTTATTACACGATCACGTTACATAACTTTGAATATAAATAAGTAGAAAATTTGATAAATTATTATCGCATACACATGAATTCGATATTAAAAACATTATTCGTGAGATTATTCTCTTAGTCCCTTTTTATCTAACGTCAAGAGTTAACTAAAAGATTTGCTGGTGGTAATGTTACGGTACTGTGACCGGAAATGGCATAAGGCAGAGGTGACACACCTTTTATCCATTTGCCCTGTTCACAACAATAGCATTCTACACTACTCAACGTTTTCATGAAGACCGTTGTTACACCGCCAATTATTAATAATTGGGCACCTAAAAAAATATCAATATATATAGGTTTTTGTATTTAAATGATAAATAAATGCAGACCTATCGATGCAGTACAATGACCGTGTCTTGCAATCGACATTTTAGCTTCTTCCTTCCATACGCAAAGATGAGGATCCCAAATATCAATAGAATCTATGCTATCGGTACTATTTTCTGTAGTCGAAGCACCTCCAATTACGTAAAGACAATCGGAAACGACGTAAAGAGTGGCGAAACATCTTGGTGAATTCAATGGGTCTATCTTCAACCATCTGTAATTAGAATGAGAATAAAAAACTAACCATACTAACATTACTGCGATATATAATTGACGAATGACTTACGAATTTTTGACTGGGTCGTAACATTCGACGTTCTTCGAGAATAGTTCCTTCTTCGATTTTGTCATGCCGCCAGCGACCCAAATAAAATCACGATATTTTATACCGGCAGCACCTATCCTTGCCGTAAACATAGGTTGTATTTCTCTCCATGTAGATTCCGATGGATCGAATGCCTCGGCAGTTCTCAATGCACTGAAGAAATGCTAACGAATCGTCTTGTTGTTCGTTATATAAGAAAAATAAACTCTTTTCCTTTGTAAAACAACTCACATCCCGTTTTTATCTTGACCTCCTATGGCGAACATCTTTCCATGGCTGACTACGAGTACAAAATTTTTTCTTGGCGTCAACATGTCATCCTCGTTGTACCAAACTCTGGTAGTAGGATCGTAGCTCCAAACCGTTCCAACTATGATACTTTTTCTCTGAAAATTGTTTTCTCGAGGATCCGCTCCTCCTATCGACAAAAAAAAAAAGCAAAAGAAATCAAATTCCTTTTTCTATCGAGGATAATATCCTATGTTTTATAATTTTATTAATATTGCTTGTAATTAATACTTAATCTCTTACCTACTAAATAAATACGACCTTTCAGGTGAACGACGGAATGATGATGTCGTGGTTCGGGAATTTCTCCGACAAATTCCCATAAATTTTCGTCCGGTTTGAACCTATAAATATCCTTGCCAGTTGCTCCAGGATGACCATATTCTTCGTGAGGATCTACCCCACCGAATATTAGGATAGATTCGCGATCAGGATAAAATAAAGAATTATCCAAAAAGCAACCGTCGATATTAGATCCTAAAAGGCTGTTGCTCAATCTTTGTGGTCTGTTCAAAATAGATTGAAAGTTACAATTATTCAAAGTAATTGTTCTAAATAATCAAAATGTATAGACGATCGATCTGTTGAAAACAATCTGCTCACAATGGTCTCATGTAATTGCAGAGACGAGTTTGAATCTCTTTTGATTTCGGTAAACAACGTTCCGTATTATCTCCACCTTGATAACGCGTTCCATTTGTTCTTTCGACAACATCGTTTTTCTCTGTTACATTATTACCTGTATTCGTAGATATCGTACACGTTCTCGGAGAAAATGAATCGTCAGGCTCGGTTTTGTCCGAATGAGAAAAAGAATTAGTTATTTCGTCGCAATTATTGAAAAATGTTGGAGACTTTATTGTTTTTATTAATTTAGAGTTGTCCGTTGAATATGATAAATTATTGTAAGACGTTTTCGTAGGTTGCTTCTGACTCGGCAATTCTTCAAACGTATCGTACTGAAAAATGCAATTTGTAATTTATTCCCTAACTATTGTCCTAAAAATGATAATATCTACGAACTTGAAGTCCCTTCAGATTTTTAACCATGCTCGGTTGATTCCTCGAATTATCTCTTTCCTTTTTTCGCTGACTTGTACCTTGTTGTATCCCACTTTCCTTGGTTTTTTGACTCATTAAACTGTTCGAAATTGTCATCGGTTCCAAAGGCTCATAGGGCATCTTTTGATCAACTGATGCCGACAAAACTTCCGCAACGTGTTTCGTATTCTGCTTCTCCTCGGATGACGTTTTTTTAATCTATAAATATAGGAAAATGTATAATGCAACATTTTCCGTAGAAAATAATAACGAGTTGAGAATATTTTGAAAAAATTTCTCTATCAACCTCGTCGTATTTTCTTCTGACTTTATAACCCCTATACGTGGCTTGTATCATAGTAGCTGCATCTTCTTCAGACTTCGATGAATAAATAGCCTTTTCATGGGAATATCTAGTTTTCTTACTTTTCTTTAGTTGCTTTTTTATTAAGAAATCTTGTTGTTGATAGTAGCGATGATGGTTCGTCGTATTACTTCGTTGTCGAGTTTCGTAATTAGATTGTTTAACGTTCTAGAAATCAAATGTCAATGTTTGTTTTCATTATCCGAAGGAAAAATGTCTTTACATCGATATGGTCGTTACGTTACGATCATCTAATATTATATAGAACCCTATTTAACTCCTACCACATGTTAGATCGATATAATTCATATAAATTGTATTACATTTTTTATTGGATTACAGGATCTCTTTTGTAATATCGCGTCGTCATTGGATTTAATCTCGAAATTAACTTGCTTGTTATTTCTTTCTTGATCCTGCTGTATTTGATTATTCTGAAAAATATACACTCCATGGAAATACAAAGACAATTTTGTTTTTTTGATTACCACTGATTGTGAAATGAATTTCTCAATCGTTACGACTTACCAATAAGTTTCTTTTTGTATATAGTTCCATTAGTAAATAATTTATCAAGAATTATACTGTGATATTAAAAAAAAAAAAGAGATATATATATATATATATATGATAATAATAATTATATTATTTAAACATATATATACGCAACGATACAAAATAGATGAACTTATCAAAAATGATATCTTTTTAATCGTGTTTAAATCTAAATAAATGCTTTTCATTTTTTCGACTGTTTAGATACCCCTTCGATTGGTTGCATTTTGCAAGGAGTCTGCCGGTGACTTACTCACCACCACCTTCCCGTTGTTTCTATCCAAGTTATTAAGGTACGTGCTTAACATTTCCGGTGTCATCGTTATACCGGTTGACGATTCGCCAGCTAAATAATTGCAAGGTGATACTTTGGGTGTGCAGTATTTTGAAGTTTTTCCTGCATTACTTCCTTGACCTTTTTCAACATTTTTTTTTTATTTGTTTTATTTCTGACATCGTTTAATCGAGTAGAGAATTTCATTGAAAAGAAAAATATATACCTGACTTGATAGTTTCACGATTGGAATAATTTTGCTGACAATTAGATTGGTGATAATCCTTGGCCAATGAATTAGATAAACTTGGCTTAGTTTGTTGCTTGCTAATTTTAAGTTCTGATATTTTCGTCTTCTGATATTCCTCCAGATATAATAAGAATTCTCGATAGGTCACGTAATTCTTAAATACAATATAAAACAAAGAATGCTATATATTTATTGAATATCGCGGAAGATGTGTCGAGTGAATCTGAGAATACCTTATCCTCTCCAGCCCAATTACGATTGGTTGGTTCTATCAGACCAAGTAAATCGATCCAGTGATAATAATCTTCGGTTTGATTACCGTACCAATATTTGATGATTACGAAACTTTGGATTGCAAAAATATAATGTTTATTTTTTTTTTCGATATCATTTTCATAGAAAATAAAAAAAAGTATATAATAAATATAAGTAAAATATGATTCTTACGCTAAACCATCGTCTACCATTTTCTGTACCTCAGGATAGGACATTAATTCTATGAATTCAGGATTTTCAGGATTCCTTTTAACATCGACAAGTTGCCAGGGTGCTATTAGTCCAAATCTTACACATTTCAATACTTCCAACATATATTTTTTTCTGTTTTCCCAATCGTGCATCAACCATCTTACGGCAGACATTAAAACCTCCATCTCGCTACAAGAAATTTAACAACAATTTGACAATAATATTCAACACATTTTTATATGATTATAAATAAAAATCTTATATCACCTATTAACGCAAATATAATTTGATTTTAACAAAAGACACAATTCTTCAATTGACAATTCCAAGAAATCTTTTGTGCTGACGAGTATCAAAAAGAATTTCATTATTCTGGGCACCATTAATTCCATTACCGGAGTATTATTAATCTTCTTTGCTTCCATGTATAATAAAAATGCAGTATTTTCCGAAAATAGTTCATCGTTATCTATAAAAGCCCAGCATTGTTCTTCTAATTCTATAAAAAAGAAAAAATAAATTTATCAATTTCTATCATTGATATTTTATTTTCGAATAAATCGAATTCGTATAAAACAATTGTTGAATAAATAACCTTTAATGCCGAGATACTGAGCGGACGTGAAGATCTCTAAAATGTTATCTCTACGTAAAAGATGACAACTTTCGCTCGTTGGACTGATCATCCAATCGTAGATAATAGAAAATGCTTTTGAAGTCACAGTGTTCTGTGCATTATTTCATAGATATTGATTAGCATGTTATGTGTTACATATTAAAGAAAGAAAAAAGTTTTGCAATAAGTAATAGCAAACAATATCAAACAAATTTACCTCGGTCAAATCAATTTCTTTACTATTTTGTTCATCGAAGAATGTACTATAGCTTTGAAGTACCAAAAGGTGACAGTGAAATTCATCTTGGCCTATTCTAACGATGCAATCAGCATTCCTTGAACAACATACAACTGTACGATATAATTTGAACATTGAATTATATTTCTAAAAAAAAAAGAAAAGCAAAAACAGAAAAAAATGTACTTGTAATTGGTAATACGCCTAGCAAGTTCTTGATACAAGTCAGTTTTTTCCGGTAGGATGACACTATCCCAATCGATTGGTTCCTCTTGCATGAAACCGAGCCTGATACAAACAAATTCAATAAAATAGTTACGAATGTTATTATATCTATATGCCAATAAGATTGCACTTACGAAGAGAGTGGTACTTCGTGCATCGAAGAAACTTCCTCAAAAGTGGCTCGTATCGATTGCTTTTGCTCCATCTCTGACTGATGAACTTTATACGGCTGCGTCCTTGGTTTATACTCAGCTTGGATATCGGCTAGTTTTTTATGAACCTGTTTGTGTAAGATATTTCTAAATACTAATATTACGATATAAATTATACATCATTTTATTGAGATAATAGAAAAAAAGCAAAGGAAAGAAAAGGAAAGATGAAAAAATTCGATCATTAATATTACTTGTAAATGATTGATAGCCGACGGTGTCACTCCTGGAGGAAGATCGATGAATCCCTGCCTGTTTGAAAAGTCAGAAATAGATCTGTTCACGTCGATATTAGATTTGTCGAGTTCCGCTTTAATGTTAACCTTTGTGTGTCTTGGATCTGCTACCAATACACTTACTTTTTTCGACTCGAAAACAACCTTAACATACGATCAATACTAAGTTATATCGAATGATGAAAGAGATTATATAATTATTATTATATTATATATCAATAAATAATTATACTTGATTTGGTACAACTTTCAAATTCCCGCTAGAAGTTGGTTGGAACGGAAAGACTCTTTTACTTTCGTCGATTTCGTTGGTACTAAAACAAACTTGATCTTTTGTAATATTTTTTGGACTCGTTTGCATATGTTGCATCAAGAAGTTCAAGCTTGGAGATAACATCGACTGTTTCATACCTTTTTCTTCACTCTGTTTTCTTGTACTATATAACAAATGTTTTTACAAATAATTTATATAATTCAATCCTAAAGATATATATTTTAAGGAGAAAATAAGATCTCACTTGTTAACACTTTGAGATATCAACTTGGAGACACAAGAGTCAGGAGGATAACATTTTTCTTTTGGATTATTAATATTATTATTACTTTCGCAAGACTTTCCTGTTATTTTTTGACTATCCTCGAATTTATAATTCTGAATTTCTTCCTTAATAGAAACGGGATCTTTGTTATTGGTCGAATAAATTTGCTTCGATTTTTCATCCGTTGTCCAATAATTTCTCATAGAAGGTGTTACTTGCATCACTTTACTTTTGTGATAAATATTTACGTTCAATGCATCGGATTGTCTCGTAATTCGCGAATATCTTCTAGATGTGATCTTTCTTCGTGGAATCGAGTAACGCGGTGTCGAAGATTCTGGACTCTCGATCGGTCTTGTTCTACAAAAGAAGATTTTCATTTGTGATTTGTGTGAGAAGGATTAAAAAAATATAATTAAATTATTCAATATGATTTACATAACGGAAGAAGGTTCTGAACTGATGTCCGAACTTTGAAGGCTGGATCGATAAGATTTCGAACCTTCCACGGATTGTTTTGGAATAGTTTCTGCCGTTTCAGAAGGTTCTCCTTGATACAAAACAACGACGCTACTTTTGCTATTATTTGGACGTTCAATCGACTCCGTATTTACGTCTTTCCCTGGATACACTATCAAAGTTTCATTCGATAAATTCAATATCATTTTTTAGAAACCAAAGTATGTTCGAAATATTTTATAATTAAAAATAAAGAAAATATTTAAGTAGCCTCTTTCAGCTGGGACACCCTATATACAAGTACATATATACATATATATACAGAGTAATTAAAAATGATACATCGAGTTTGAAAAAGTCGTATATTACAAAGTTTAACTAATAATGTGATAAATGTCATTTGATGACATATGAAAAGAAAGAGAGAAAGAGAGGGAGAGAAACGTAAACGCAAGTTAAATAACTCTGATACAATCCAATAAATCATTTTTACATAATTAATTACATTTTATACGTATACATACATGTACAGAGAAAACAGAGCAGCGCTAGGAAGATAAATTTACAAAGAAAAAATACGTCTTACATTTTTTGCTGTTACGACGTACCGCCCTTACGATTCGTGGGGTGCGTTTTTCCTTCCTCCTGTCAGGAGAACGCATTAGGCGTTTTAACTATTCGATTTTTGTCTGCTTATTTTTTTGTTTTTTTTTTTTATAACGATAGCGTGCCTTACAATTTTTTATTCTCTCGCCTCTGCACGCATCTGAACAGGCTGAAACTTCTTTGAATAATTACCAAAGTTTTTTATGATCTTCTTTAACACCATCAACCTTCTTCTTCCCTTTTTCTTCTTTTTCGTCTTCTTCTTCTTTTTTGTCGCACTCGAAATACTTTTTCTCTTTTGCGAAAGTTACTTTATACTATTGGGGAAAAACCATAAGTCAATGCAGTTAATGTTTCTCTCTTTTTTGTTTTTTCTACCAAGAGACAACGAGTTACGTCTTTTTTGGGGGAAATTTATTTTATTTTATTTTATTTTATTGAAAAAATAATTTGGTTTATTAAATAGAACAAAAATTTGATCACGTTACCTCATACTTCCTTTTATCACGAAACGAAGCAAATTGACGATTTGAAATTTCTCCCGTTGCGATAATCTTCTTTCCCTTTCCTAAATCTACAATAAGTGTAATTAAGGCAATGATAGAAAATTATCGAGATTCGTAAGAACTATTTTTTCGATTAGACTAACTAGATTATTTCATCGATTTTTATTATTATTATTATTAAACTAACACTTACATCACTTACGTAATTTTGATTCCACGCATTGGCGATTAACCGATGGAGATGTGCTTCGAACGCTTAAAGATCTTTCGAGAAGATTCGGTGTAGAATCTTGATGAATATTTTGCTTTACCGATGATAACAATTGTCGCGAACGTTGACGAAATTGCGATCTATTTGTTGGGACAAAACAAATTTCCAATTAATTAGATATTTTCTATTCGAGAATAGAGAAGATAAGTCGGAATTGAATTTTGTCTAGGAAATGTTTTAACCTAGGATTTAAAAGATCGAGTTCCGTCGATCGCGAAGTATCTTCTTCGGTCGATGTAGAAACGTACGAATTCTATTTAAAAATGATCGAACAATATTAAATAATAATGATAGGAAATATAGAAAATGAAAAATCTAATAATTCACACTCTTACATTGTAACACCTCAAATTTCTTCGCATTATATACCTTACGTTTGATTAATTTTTTATCATCACTCGCATGATTCTCGGTTATAATATTACTCGTTCGATGGATAATCACTTTTCTCAATTCCTGTTGCGTGGTTTAAAAAGAAACGAAACGAAAAAAAAAATTACGCTAAAAATATGCTGAAAATCTGCGCTGTGACATATAAAACAACCGGAACATTTGCAAAAACGTGTCGTACAAAAAGACCTTAGAAACCAAACAATTTAACAGATGAGCGTTGGAAACTTTTCAAAGCTTGTAGCATATTTATGGAAATGTAAGAAATGCGAAATTGGTGTTAACAAAATATAGATATTTATTAGATACATCAAGTTTCAAAATGATTGTTCTTGTGTCAGGATATTAACGAAATGAATCTACACGAATTGTCATAGTATATTTTGTCGTTTTCGGTTCTATCAAATTTTGTTTCAATTCTATGTGATTTTTTATTTTATTTATACAATTCTAATCTCTAAATATAAATCACATGATATCTTCTTGACATATGTTAGATGATCTAATTAATTCTATTGATGATTTTCATGATTTAATTCATTCTATACAAAAGATCTAAGAATTCTTCTATATTAACACAGTCTTTGATTTGTAATAACAAATCATCCAAAAAATGGAATATTTAAAAAAAAGAAAAAAGTATCCTTTCGCTTAATAGAGTTGCCATCTTTCGGTAAAACAAAACTGGATCGGTAAATGCAGAATTTTAAACGTAAACGTTGACGCGTAGAAGAATTGAGGTATTTGTTTATTGCATTCTTCGTTAGAGGGTACTGCTTGTATCTACTCGCAATTATTAAACACAAAATTGTACATTATTTTTAAACGAAGATCTTACGCATTTATTACAATCGATTACATTCGTCTAATTCGAGTTAGCCTTATTTCCAAAATAATTATCTAAAATTAGAAAATATTCAGAGTTAGAAAAAGAACTTTTAATTATTCTCCTACACATATAATATTGTTTCGTAGTAGAATTATTATTATTAAAAATCGATATCGATTAATGCATCAAACATATTTATCACCTATTTAAAGAAACAAAAAAAAACAAAGATTGTAATATTACTTATTTGTATTTGTAGTTTTAAAATAATTTTAATTCGCTTTTCTCGTTTGACATAGGAAAAAATATGATTGTTGACTGAATTTTTCGAAATAAAAAAGGAACATTCTTTTTGTTTTCGTTTGTTCGTTTGTTCTAAGTAGAGAAAAATAAGTGTAGTAAGTAAAAAAGGTTCAGAGTTAAGTAGTAGAATGAAAATGCGATGGTTGGGATAGCACGGGTTGTGCCTTGGCTGGTTGCTGGTGGTGGTGGGCTGCATCGATCGCTTCTCCGTCCTGGTGACCTCGACCTAATGCCACCCTCTCTGCTCTTGAGTACAGAAAGAGACCTCCCCTTCCTCCCTTCGTTCCCCTTCGCCCTCTCCAACATTACCTTCTCCTCCTTTTCTCCTCCTTCAGTTCCACCTCGTATTACTGCTGCCTGCCTGCCTGCCTGCCACTTCTTCTATAGTACTGCTGTTTTTCTTTTTCTTTTTACCATCTCTTTTCCCTCATTCTTCGTGGACCTGTCTATTTTTCCACCCCCACCCCACTCCTCTTTTCTTTTTTTTCTTTTCTTCTAAGCAACGAGGTCAATTAATATCCCCGTCAAAACACGAAAAGAGGGCTGGGGGGGGAAAGTATTAGAATCTGAAAAGATCTATATACGGAGACAAAAGTAGATGAAGAGGGACGAAAATATATATACAGGGTGATTCACGAATCATTTCTCTCTATCAAGATTTCTAATAGCGGAATAATCCTTAATGATTTACAACTCGTGAATCGCACTGTATATCATAACGTCAAATTTTCCTTTGGATTCTTTTTTTTCTCCTCTCTTTCTCTCATACATACAATACGATCGAAAAAATTATTTTTTGAACGACCTTCGGGACCCAAAGTGAAGCTTCAAGCATCCATCGTTGAGGATTTTTCTTTCGTTTCTTCTCTTTCTCGCATCGTGTAACGACGTTAAAGTTCGCGTTAAACGAATTCGACCGATCGATAATCTGATAATATAGTTAAGATAGAAGAAGTTTTTTTTTTCTTGAAGTTATATTTCTTTTTGGAGCGTTTGGGAAAAAATGACGAAAGTGAATTTTTACGATGCGCGCTAGCACAGCGACGCGAAATTAACGGAATGAAGTTGGCCTCGGTATTTACGATGCGCGCGCACAACGACGCGAAATTAACAGCATGAAGTTAGTCGATGACAGCGTGAATTTAGATATTTTATCTATATTCAAGAATATTTATTCTAGTATTTTTATATGTTATCGGCAAAATACGAATGCATGGCATTTTTAGCCAATATAGGAAATAGAAAAATGATTACGAACTTTATCTAACCATTGTATATGATACCTAGGCATTCTATAAAATACCAACATTGAATATATCGAGTGTTTATTATCATTTTTGAAATATACGCCCGTGTTTTTCTTTCTGCGTTTATAAAAATGACGTTGTCGACAATTTGCAACATAAATCTCTTCAAATATTTTACTTTTCATTTAATTTTATACCTCGAAATCTACGAGCACATTTTATCTTTCCATCCATAGGAATCATAATTAATGTTGGATTAATCTTTGAAACTAATTTGAGCCTGCACCAACTAACTCACGAATGTCGTCTAAAGTTCAAACAAGCACGTGCTCTGAAAAGAATCGATCGTACTTTGAACGTGCTGGAAGAAACTAAAATGTTTCTTTAGAAAGAACGAGATAGAAATACGAGAGAAATAATGAAAGGGAAAGAGAGAGAAAGAAAGAAAAAGAGAAAGAGAGTTCCCTCCTCTTAAATACGAGTACCGTTTCTACGAGATTAACAATAATATCGTATTTTTCAAGAACGTTTCATTCCTCGTCCTTGGGGAGATTTGCTGCCCTTATTTTATATTCCTACCCCTTCTTTTATAAGTCGACACTTTTTCGCGTAGAAATTCATTTTGACGAGCCGACTCTTTCTCTCCCTCCCTCTCTCTCTCTCTTTCGTTTTCTCTCAGAGGCTGTCACACAGAGGGAGAGAAAGAGACAGAAATAGATTGAATAAAGCAAGAAAGACAAGGATGAAAACTACGACCGAAAAAGAAAAAGAGAGAGTGAGAGAGAGGATAGAAGAGAAAAAAAAAAGACAAACGAGTTACGGAAAGATAGAAAAATGGAAATACTCGTCGAGACTCGACGTTACGAAGAAAATAAGATAAAAGATAGTAAAGGAATAACAAGAAGGAGATAAATAACAGGGATGGGAAAGGAAAGAAAATGATTTTCGGTTGTGTTACCTTTGGTGATGGAATTAAACGAGGGAAAAAAAAAACAGAAAAAAATATAAAGAAGATGATCGTGTAAGAAAATAGAAATAATTAAATAAACTAATATGAGAGAGAGAGATAAGATGATGTGAGCATCTCGATGAGAATAAAAATAAAAAGAAGAAAAGAGAGGAAAGAAGAATTAGTATTCAGATTGGATATAAAAAGAGATATAGTTAAATAGGCGAGTAAAAAGAGAGAGGGTATGATAACGTTATGTGGTAGGGATAACAGAGGGTGGATAGTTGCCAAGGTTACACCCGCGTCATAGCCACCCTACGGTCGCTCCAGTAACCACCATCCCTTCTTCTCACCCTTCCCTCTATCCTCCTCTTTCTCTCGTGGACCCGTTTGGTATCCTTCTCTCGGATTCCCACCATCTCTCAACGATGGAATCTACGTAAACGGAACGAACACGCGCGACCCTTTCCGTCCTTTCTTCGAAAACTTCCACGATAAATCCAACCAACCAACCACCCACCCCATACCACCGTCTGCATTCTGATTTAACGCGGTCGTCTTGCTCGTTAAGGTTCAAAGTCGGGAAAAGAAATAAGAAAAAAACGAAAATATCGAAAAGTATTGGATAGGTACAACGTTAAATATGATGATTTAGATCTATGTATTATATATATGTATGTATACGTATACCATAATGAATCTTTTTAATGCGAAATGATGATTTAATGAATATGCCTTTTATTTTTTATTTCAGCCTACTATAAATCTTATATAATTTTCCAATATTCTCAATGTGGCCGAGAAAAAGGGAACAATTCTGTTCGGTTAAAATAAAAGTCATAATTAATGAGCTAGCAATATGATAATTAAACAAACGAACCGGGAAAAGATATGAATTATTATTATTACTATTATTATTATTGCGATTGGTTTTCTCATACCGTTGCCGTTATCGTTATATACGATAAATACGGTGAAACGATCCTGTTTTATCCGAGATCGTTAATACGTGTCGCAGTTACGTCATGCGCAATACGTTCATGGATACATACGTATATATATTATATAATATATATGTTTCGTTAAAATGTGAAATCCTTTAATTCGTGAAATAACCAGCTATTACATGAAATTACTATATAAGTAGAATAATGTGACAACAGTAAAAAGAGAGATTGGTCTTTCGTTTCGAACGATCGTAAGATAGTTTTACATGTTACGTACATTTTGAAAATAAAAACAAATTACGGGGGAGATATAGAGATAAATAAATTGAAATAATGAGAATAAATAAAGACACAAACTTGAATTCGCGAGAAGAATTTAACAGGAAGAAAATTGCATGTTCCATATGTATACTGCAATACCTACACGAATTCAATATTATCTTTCTCAACTTAACTTTGAGGAATCCTAAACTCCTTCCCCTTTCTTTACTATCTTTTTCTTTTTCTTTTTCTTTTTTATTCAACACTTAGCTTGAATTTCTCTGATTGTGAGACAAGAAAAGATAGAGAAAAATGTTGTTGAGAGTTATTAAAATGTATTCGTTGAATAAAGATAATATAACGAGATGAAAAAAAAGAAAAAATTCAGCAGGAGCATTTGCATTCGATAGGATGCATTTGTAAACGGGGATCAGCCGTGCAACATTATCGGCCAAGCGCGAAATCACGGACTCAATTTTGCAAATAAATATTTATTTATTTATATGTACATATCCTCTCTCTTTACTCGTGCGCGTACGTCCATGTATGGGGGTGGGTATTTGTACACCCACTCGAATATATATATACACGGGCAAGTTTGCATACTCGAATTGCAGTATTTCTCCTACCGAAGGGACAAGGTTTATCGTATAACCGGTAACTTCGATTTCGAGAATGCAATATAAATCGAATTGTTGTACGTATGAGTAAACACTTTGTGCTTTGTAATTCGAGAATACTCTAGTTACGTATATATGTATTATATTATATATATATTTTGTGTATATACTTGCGTACATATGTACTGATGAATAATATATATGTATATGTATATAGTATTAATTCTAGGTTAACAGTTTGACCCAATTTACAACACATGTTATAGAAATTCTAATACCACCAACCGTAAGTAGCACGAATTAAATGGATTTATACATACGAAATTTCGCATTATAATAACACGTTAACCGTGTTTCATTCTAAATTCTTGATTAAATAGAACGTAATAAGCAAAATATGTGATGCACGTTGATCGAATCTAAACGCGGTTTATCGCGTATTCATAAAATCCCAAAGTGCTTTTATTTCAAAAAAAAAAAAATTAAATAAATTAACGCGATGTCGCGCGAATATGTTCAAACAAAAATCCTGTTATCCAGTGCAGTATAAACACAGTCTGTTGTATCAAAAATTTGTCACAATTTTTTTTATTGTATTATAGAATAACGTGTTTGTTGTATTCAATTCGCGTTAAACTAAGAATTAATATAACGTATCACAATAAAATGGCAAGGTTTAATCGTTATAAGAATGAAAGGAAGATATTATACAATGACGTAGAACATCACAGGAATCGATTATCGTTTCATTTACATAATTTTAAGCGAGCTCGCGAATATCTATCGTATACTAATCGTCCCGATCGATGTTTCTCGATGCAAATTGCGCACGTGACAGAACGTAACGAGCACGACGTGGGAATCGTCAGTGAAAATATCGGGATGAAAACTCGATTTAGGCTCATTTGTTAGTACGTAACTTGTGGTGAAGGGAGGGTGGTGGGTGGAGAGTACTGCGTTTTCAAACACACATTCGCTAGTCAACTTTTGCTCATTCAACTATAGACAGGGTTGGTGGTTAGGTATATCGTTGCAATTACTCTTGGAAATTGCGAGCGCACTTTTCCTAGATTTATAGACGCTGCTCGAAGCGAATAATAGACCGATGTCGTGTGCCTTTATGGTAATTCATGTTACATCGATTATGTCTGTTAGCTATATTAAAGTTATTGTTACGACCGTGAAAAAAAAAGAAACAAACTGTAGCCAAAATTTTACATAACCTATTGTTTCTTTCTTGTATTTTTTTTCTTTAGCTACAAACATATAGATACACACATCATTGTTATTTAAACAATCAATATTAATTATTATAAAAGATTGTCTCTTCGGTGTTTTTAAATTTGATTATCAATTGTAATTAGAATTCATTGATATAATCGGTTTCTATCTCGTTGAATCTTAACCTGATATTTTTTCTTATTTGTTTCAGACAAGATATAAAATATATTAAGATATATATAT